>NW_020800342.1:0-213361 GCF_003590095.1 Trichoplusia ni
GTTTTTAACTATGTCCGGTTGTCCAGTATGTCATGTTATATAATCTTTTAATACGGAATGTGTATTGAACAGTTCCGCGACGCTGTATAATTTATTATAATAGCCTCTTATTACCAGGCTTGATAGATCAATCAATCGATTGCTGTTATTTTAAATCAATATATTTACTATGGCTTTAATATATGGCAGTAACACAGTTTTGTATTACAGGGCCCCAATTCTGCTATTTTACAACGGCCGATGAATGAATGAAATTTGGCTTAAAATTTTCGTATTCTCTTAAGCATTTTTCTACACAATAATTGGAAATTCAGCGTAGGACAGTATTCTCAAGGTCAATACAGTTAACTTTCAATTATTGTAATGGCAAAATGCTTAAGAGAATAGGAATAATTTCAAATTTAATCCAATTGCCATTCACTCATCGGGCATTGTAAAATAGCAGTATCGGGGCCTAGTTCTGTTGTTACAAAAGAAGTTGCTAATTCACTCACATTAATTCAAAATAAATTTGTATGTACTCATAATTCAAACTCTGTCACCCAACATCAAATTTATGACAGTAACAACGGTTGTTCACTCTCTATTATTAAGTATTTTTACATCATGTGTGAAAATTTCACCTATCACAGTTCATGAGATATATTTGATGACGGACGGACAGCGGAGCCTCAGTAATAGGGTTCTGTTTTTACCGTTTGTGTACGGAAACCCTAAAAAAATAAGTCATATAATTTCAATTACGGAAACCTAACTTCCTGCTAAATACGTTTTAATACACTATTTACAATACATTCATGAAATGGATAATAAATTGTGTATAGAATTATTTCCTCCTTGGTTGGTGATAAGCTAGGAACGTTACCATGAATCCGTATGTAAGTAAAATGTTATCGGTATATTAAAAGGTGCGGCTACAACAAATAATTGATCTTTATATTGATATTAAATGAGTATTTTACTGTATAAAGCCTACTTTGTGAAATGATGAAAGATTTGACGGGCCTGTTGGTTTAGTGGTTAGTGACCCTGACTGCTATACCGGAGGTTGTGGGTTCGATTCCCACCCAGGACAAATGTTTGTGTGATGAGCACGATCATTTGTTCTGTGTCTGGGTGTAATTTATCTATATTATGTATGTATTTAGAACTACATATATAAGTATGTTTATCAGTTGTCTAGTACTCATAACACAAGCTCTGCTTATTTTGAGACTAGATGGCGTTGTGTGAATGTTGTCCAATATTATATATTATTATATTATTTCAGTAACTGTAATCAGCTATCGCCAATCCATAATCAATGTACATTCTTACTCTTAGATTATTAATATGAGCTATCCAGATTTTCAAAGAATATATAGAAAACCTAAAAGAAAATATACCAAATTTTCCCGTTTTATAAGAATAATTAAGTAAATATGTATATTTGAGCCGAACACGAAAATATTTTACAGTAGGTACCGTTCAATTGTTTTTGTTTCCTTATTTATATTTGACACTAGCACAAAAACGTCTTCTGATCGTATTTGTGTTAGCTTGATTTAATTTTTATTATTATTTTTTATAGTGTTCGTTGAAATCTTCATCCCGTTAGTGGGATCAACACTTTTAATATATTTTTTTACTTCAACTGAATTCTTTTTTTCCTGTTGTTTTTACTTATAAGAACACAAGTATTATACTCAGTAATTCATCATTAACAGTAAATAATAAATAAGGTTAATTGTTGTACGAGTACCCTACATACAAGTTAAAATAATATTTACTATGTTATTATCAATTTAATTAATTGTTTTCTTTTTATAACTTCAGTAAGTAACCGGCAGTAAACCTATCATTTCTCTGAAACCAGCTTTCAAGGAAGAGATCACTTTTGTAATCAATTGTCTTGGATATACCGTCAACCGGAAAACATGTGTGTTTGACTTTTCTGTTTATCTGCTAAATATAAACTTAACCACAAACCATGAGGCAAGAATTCAGTTTGTAATATTACATGCAAAAATCAAACTTATCAGCATTTAAATACGGCTGATTTTTAATATAAAATAGTAAGGTATGTACCAAGTCAAAATTGCCTTTATTTTCTGCGAAATATATAAGCTGTTCTTAGTTCTTGAGTTATTAAGATATTTTATGTTTGATTGTACATGTATCACGTAGTGTAATTAGCCATAATTAAAGAGATTTGAATTAATGAGACGTTTATATTATGTAAATCAAAACCATAATTTCATCATTCAAAACTCAGATCATAATATCTACAAGATCTACTTATTTCGGCGAAATAATAACATTATTTGCCGTATTTTTTACGTTTTCAAAAATGATATTATCGTAAGCTTGATTGATTCCGTTCTTGAGCTATGTATAATTCATCACGATTAATTCAGATTGGTAATATTTTTAATTTAATTTGAAGACCTTAATATATATGACCTAAATATTGAAAATTTAATTATTTTTTTTATTGATTTCAGCTAAATTCAGTACCAAGACTGATTGGCAACAACATATGTTACTTATAATAATATCGCGATTAACAAAGACAACGTGATGACGTCGTTCAATTAAAAAATCATATGACTTGCGTATTTTCTACATAAATAGCCTTTTGTTAATTAATTTACTCAACTGTTACCATTTTCTTTTACTAAACAAGTATTAATGTTTATTACTTTTATAACATGTTAGTAACATTCAGTGTGGTTGCTAATTATATTTTTATATGACAAGTAATTTCAAAATAATACCACTAATTAATTTAATAGTATTAGGGATTATGATAACCCTATATGCATGATATACGTGTTAATAATATTTTCTCCATTCTCTTCTTTGCCTGAAGTGTGTTACGAAACCGACGGTAGGCGAAATTGACATGCAGTTGTCAGGATTCTACATTGACTGCTACAACCAATGTCCCGTTTTGAATTAAGGAATAAAGGGTCTCGTTACTTATACAACTATTTCATTTAAAGTACCTACAACAGAGTTAATTGGTGGCTTTATAGAGGATTGACGACGAATATGCGAAATCAGTATCGGACTTTTCGTTTAGACCTTACTTAGGATATTGTCGGTCTTTTTTCTTAGGCCTTTTTGTAGACAATCTACATCAATCTGAGTGTCTAAAGTGGCCAACAAATAAGATTTCATGTCGATCTGAAGGTACAATTGTTTTTTTAGTTCCATATTGAACAAGACTGGCGCCGACTACTGTTTAAACAGATGGCATTGATTTTTAAATCGCTACAGTGGTTAAATATTTTGTGATTGTTTCCTACCATGAATTACAATTGCTACTTAAATAAACGATGTGGTACAACATCAGTTATTAACAGTAGATGGTACGCTCCAACACTGCGCGGATAGTTCAGTGGTGAACATCATGCCAAACCCAATGTGCGCAACGTGTCGCGGGTTCTATCCCGAGTACGGCAAGCATTTATGTGATCCACGAATGTTTGTTCTGATCCTAAACGTCTTTATGCATTCAATGTTTCTGTAACTTTCCCCGCGACGCCAAGATAAATATTATACTGGAGCCGTTTTAAATTATAAAAACGGCAATATTAGTCTAGACTTGATACTTAAAAATAAAATAACTACATCATACCTTGACATAGTAAATATCTACAAATCACCTAGATTCTGTAGACCTTGCGAAAAAAATTTGATGCTAGCATTCAGCACAAATAAAAAATCATACCTAAATGTGATTTCATTGTAATTGATTTTACTAAACCATTTTCTTACAGAAACAAACTTTTAAATAAACTGCAAAAATAATTAATCTGTATCATAAATACAAAGTGACATGTATCGTTAGTAATAAATAATACCTATTACATAGTAGCATATTTCGTGACATTGCGCATGACATTGACGTTTCATACCCCACAAGTATGCGCAAGCGCAGACATGAGAAAACACTAAATAGAGTAAATAAAGCACCTTGCTTCTCAGATATAACCGCTGATAATTTATACTAGGAGGAATTTAACGTATTGATAAACATAAATACAAGAATCATTCTGTATCATGCTGTTTAATATCCTGAAATTATACAACACTGTTTAATCTACGCCATTATGCACTGTAGTTACGCTAACACGATAGAATTTCAAGCTTCCTGTAATTTGACAGTCGGGTTGTTAATAGATCAAATACAATAGTTGAAGTGCTACCGGCTTTAGAGATAAAGTATGGTAACTCGTGATACGGGGAAACATAAATATTTATAAGTCGTTTGAATGTGACGTCACTATCCGCCACATAGTTTAGTATGCGCCTACGCAAGCGACATGCATCGTACGCACTCCGCGCTGTTTACACTCCGGACACTCGATCTGTTGGGCCCAGCAAGTTCCAGTGAAATGATCAGCAAAACATCTTCGTCTTGAAACATCTAATTTAAAAGTAGCAAATCACTTTTAACCTTCAAGTAGGTAAATAAAATAACATGCGGTCAATTTTGGGGCAACAACAGTCACGTACGGCAATGTAGATTACGCAATAAGATTTAAAGTTTTAAACATAGACATTGGACTTGCAACGATAAAGAAATAAAATTAAAGATGATTCTACATTTTATTTGTACCTAGATAGCTAGGTCATCAATATAAACAACTGGAATATCATGATGATTAGATGCGAAATAATTTAGGGATTGAAAACAATTAATCTACTAGATCAACCCTACAAATGCTTCGAGAATTCATTGCAAAAAGTTGAATTGGACATTACTAGATGACTTTTTTTTAATCTTTATTTATATTTAAGGGGTTTTTATCCACACGGATACGTCAACCCCATTGTATCTTATACTAAATTTACTTACACGCTACTGAAAAGGGAATCACTGATTACATACTCGAACCAGACCACATATTCGTTTAGTAATTACTTGATGACTTATTGGCAAATTTTGAGATTGCTTTGTATCTCAATACAATATTATCAGTCCTATGGAAATAAGACTGTTATAGTAACTTACTTTTAAGACGGTAGTGACGCAACGTTACATAAACCCCATACATCAAAATTGGCTTCAGTATTCAATTGTATTAAGAAAATGAAAACATAAATATATGGGAAGCGAAAAGAGAAAAAGAAAGCTGAAGAGGTAATCGTTTTAAATTCTAGTAGTTTTGAATAAAATCATTAAATACTCTCTGTCACCTTAATGGTGATAAAATGAATTATCTAATAAGAACCTGCCCACCCGCAGTGCAAGAACATGCAGCATACGGTTTTATGGCACTCGTTTAAATTATTTGCATTGTTTACCATACTAAACAATACTTAATAAAATATTATTACAGCTCATTCTTCGTCTTTTCCACGACCGTATTGACTTTTAGATTACCTACTTTAATGAATATCAGAAGTTCAGGTTCATTGTGTGTGTGGAGTCGAAATTAAATAAAAAAAACTTCTTGACTTGATACGGTACATCAATAATTGTTAGATAGATTTTCTTAGAAGGTCAATAATTTGATAAAACTAATGTGATTTCCCTGAAATCGAGATTAATAAGAGTCATAAAAAAACCATAAAGTATAAAAATAGTCATTCCAACGTTTTATGGAAAATATTTCAAATATACTCGACTATTTATCATTCTGTCATATTGACAACAAGGAACTTAATTATATTTGAAGTACAGGAGACAACGCACCAACGATTAAATCAATAGCAAAAATGTACCCTAGCCACTTGCAATAAAACGAAATATAGTCTAACAACAAAATATTACTATAACGTATTAGCATTCCGGTATGCCTGAACTGTGACATCGATCATTAAGATTGCCGTGGTATTGAAGCGATAAGCGGAATCAATAGACAATCAGCAAATTAATGTGACTTAGGGCCAATTTTTCAATCGCCAGATAACTTTTATTCGATGAATATATTTGACGTTTTGACAGCTTTTGTATAGAAAATATGTCAAACGGCCATATTTATTCCTCAGATAAAAGTTATCTGACGATTGAAAAATCGGCTCTAAATGAAAAGGGAAAGACAAAATCCATACTGATTTTATGGAGTTTCTTGGCGGTTCTTCTCCAAAGGAATGAAATTTGGAAGCGTGCAACTCGAGTCATTACTATGACGTTTTGAAATTACTGAAAAACGGCCTATTCGTTATGAAAACTTTTGATTTTGAATTTGTTTACTCTCTCTGTTTTAAAGTTAGCTGAAGTCATAGGGCTCTATAAAAGGTAAAAGAGTATTTATTGTCTGGACACATTCGTGCGAGCAAACCTGATGGGCAAAGCTAGTTATTATTTCATAGTGAGTTGCAGAATAGCTGGTAACAAAATGGATACCTATGTGTAAAAAAAAATATTTTCGAATCACTTTTTGCCTTTTTGCGTGTTATTCGTAGATTTTTATAAATGCATGGCGTCCAGTAATTTGAACTTATTATTCAAGGTTCGACAATTTTGCTAATACATATACCATTTTTTGCACTTGTTATAATATTTTCGTTTTAAGCAAGTACATTCGTTTTCCTGAACTCTTCATTCGTGATACATTCGTAAACAAGTTTATATTTTTTCGTAGAGACTATAAAATTGATCGTATTTATTTGACATCAGAAAAACAAGCTTCATTTTAAGGTTAAAAAAAATAGGAAGAAATCTTTCAATCTTATCAACTAGCTTCTGCATTTTGATTAGCGTTTTAAACATTGAAAGTACTAGCACTTCAAATGAAATCCTTATAAGCCAAACACTTTAGATGTCGTTACTTTGGGAACGAGAAGTTAAGAAACGATTTGTTATCTAGTCTGAGTCACAAGCGCTCTGTGCTAGCTAGACGCTGTTGTTATGTAAGATGTAACTAACCTCCGCAATCACCTGGTGTTTTAGTCACGCGACCACACCAGCACAGCGACAGCGCTGCCAAACTATGCGAAAATTGGCACTTGCAATAATGACATTATGTAACTCATTTTTTGCATTCGGCGATGTTTCTTTATCTTTCCATAATAAATAGATTTTGACTATAATTAGTTTTGATAATCATAAAATATTCCACATCTCTCACACAACGCCATCTAGTCCTAAACTAAGCAAAGCTTGTATTATGAGAACTAGACAACTGATAAACGTATTACTAAATACATACGTAATATAGAAATTTTACACCCAGAAAAAGATAAAAAGTTCGTGCTCATGACACAGGATAAATGGTCCTGAGTAGGAATAGAACCCACGACTTCCATCCTAGGAGTCAGGGTCGCTAACCACTCGACGAACAGGCCAGTCTTATATTTTAACTAAATAATTGAAAATTCTAAATAATCTTTACTTTTGTTACAGACATTGCCGTGACTACAGGCGAACAACTAGAGTTTTACAGCAACAATACCAAAATACGCAATGAGGGGGTTCGGTTCCGCGACCTCACAGCTCTAGCCTACGATGCAGTGCACAACATGCTGCTGTTTGTCGACAAACAGAGCGACAACGCTTCAATATTTAGCTTTAACTTAGGAACCAAGAAATACCGATCGCTAGTCAGAAGGAGATCGGACGAAAACATTCAAGATCTTACCTTCGACCCAGTGGAAGGGAAGCTCTTCTGGACCGACACCAATGAAAGAAGCATATTTTGGATTTCAATGAAACCCGGCTCCAAAAACAATGATTACGGAAACCTTTTAATCAAGATGGATGATGAAATTCCAAGAGCCATAGCCGTTGATAGCTGTAGAGGGTACGTTGCTCATAATATTTTCGAAACTAGCAAAAGTGCAGCTATATAAGCTTCTTTATTTTTGACTCTGATTTCCAAATTGCAGGTATATTTACTGGACCAATATTAACGTTACGAAACCCACGATAGAAAGGGCTCGGTTGGATGGCACCAATCGCGAGGTTGTGATAGATACTAATATCTATATGCCTGTCAGTCTAGCTATTGACCAGCAGACGAAGCAAATTTACTGGGCCGACGATAAGGAAGGCATTCACTACTCAATAGAAACTGCAGATTTGGATGGAAAGAACAGGAGAACGTTGATGGTTGGTACACATCATCAACCATACGCACTGACTGTGTCAAAAGATTCTATCTACTGGGTGGATTGGGGTTACAGATCAGTTTGGCAACTACCGAAGAATCCACCAATGTATTCTGAACCCGAAGAGATCAAAGCTTTCAACAACGAGTTGCCTTTCGGAGTTGTCGCTAACTATCAAATTGAGGATCAAACCCACGGCAACCCCGAGTGCGAAAACCTGTCAAGTCTATCTCAAAACAACTCTGTGATCAACGATACTTTCTACATTCCCACGGACGTCGGTTTATTCTGTGTCCATGGTATCAAAGTGAGTGGGAAACCTCTCTGTAATTGCACGGTGGGGTACACCGGCGAGAGATGCGACATCTCCGTCTGTCAAAACTATTGCTTCCAAGGAGACTGCAGTCTGACTAGTGATGGACAGCCTACATGCAAGTATGTATGCTTCAAATTATTTATTTGGTAAAATTTTGAAGCAGTTCATTTTGCAAATTATTTCGTAAACAATTTTATTCAACGAGACCTTCCGGTCCTCAAATCCTAAGTATATCATTACAAAACAAATGCGCTTATATATGATACTTATATTATTTTTCTGCAGTTGTAACAATGGCTACTCCGGCAATAGATGTGAAGTGAACGTCTGCACCGGATACTGTCTAAACAACGGCATTTGCTCACTGAATGAGAAAAGCCAACCAACCTGCCAGTGTTTAGGAGGAGATCATGAGGGCGAGAGATGTCAGACTCTCATCGTTTTGACGACGACGACTGAGGCACCACCCAAAACTGAGACCAACCAAAGTTGCAAGTAAGTGGAGTTTTATTACGTATTTTAGAAGTAGCGATGGAAAATTTTATTTCTTGGACTAACTCTGCCTGTTTGCCTATTTAATATAAGGATTGAAGAATAAATCATAGCGAAAAACAGTTCGTCATATACGTATAATCTTGTTAAGCTTTGGATAATTTTTTTACATCCGTTGGCAAATGTTTTATTTCTACTATAAAAAGGGCCTTTCGTTTCTAGCACTTGGAATTAAAGTTTATATCTATCACATTTTTTAAACTGTGGGTAATTTGTAGTCAACTAAAGAAGCTTTCTGCGTAATTTCTTTATTTTCAGTTGTTCGGATAGCCAAATAATCAATTATCAACCAATGACGCTGTCCCCTGAGGCCTATCCAAACAGCGAAACCATAATAGAGGGATGTTCATCCTGGGATCCAGTTAGAGACCCCGTGATCGTGGTGCTAGGAATACTATGTGGACTGCTGTGCTTAGCCTGTGCCGTGCTTATCACCAAAAATCTACAGTTGAGGAGAAGGCCAAGGTATGTTATAGTAAAGGATCTAGGCTAAAATGCGAGAAATATCTAGCAGAATAATATAAGTCAAGTAGTTATTATCAATTTCAACATGGAATTTTCTATTAATAATTATATTATTACATGGTTCATTTAATAAACCCCTAATGTATGTTTTAGTTTTAGTAACTTTCGCTTTTGAAAGCATTTTGCCTAAAAGTATATTTTTGTAGAGTAAGGATGAAACTTCTAAACTTTTGTTAGTACTGTGAGGGTTGACGCACTATACTTACGTCACCATTAGTGTATGTGACGTGATAATTTAAATTCCACAATTCATTTTATCACCAAAAAAAATATCGTTGATTTAAAAACTTGCTCGTCAGTAGCAGCCTATGCAGCGTTATAATCCTGAAAATCATCTGCATACCTGTAAACTTCTTATAACCAAATTACCAATAAATAATGAATAATCCTTTATGAAAGACTTAATAATTCCAAGCTGCTTAAGGTCTTCCCTTCCAAGCTGATTTAAGTCTATATTTACGAATATAACACAGCAGTTAATTTAACACTAAGGTATTGTTTTTATGAATATGAAACGGTATTTTGAGACATGCGGCGAAGTTGTCAAGAGCCTTCGTATAACTCATGAAAATAAATTTACTTTGAAGGAGAGGTACAAATATAGGGGACGTCTTACTTTAGTAACACATTTCATTTTATATCCGTTTCAGGATTAAGAAGAGAATAATAGTAAACAAAAATGTAACGCCGATGACAGCGCGGCCCGACCAATGTGAGATCACCATTGAAAATTGCTGCAATATGAACATCTGTGAAACTGTAAGTACAACTCAAAATTGCCACATAAAAATATACAATTTAACATGAATCTTAGATAAATAAGGACCATTTTTGCTCGGCCAGAAGTAAATGCGCCGAAACTGTTTAAAAGCAAATATAAATTAAGTAAATATTTGCGGTATCAAATAATGCGACGACGTTTAATAAAGTTATTTAAATTGTTCCACCGTATCCTAGAACGAGTTTCGAATTAATTAATTTACGTGTGAAACAGATGTATTGATTATACATACATATTTACTGAAGGTTATATTATCTTATTACATAATTATAAAGCTACTTATTGCGTACCTGCTAGACGGCATGCAACGTATAAACATACTGATTGCAAAATCACTTTTGATCATGCAGCATGATTCTGCAAAACTAGACAACAGATAATAAATAAAAATAAAAAGAAGCATTTCATTAAAACTCTTACTTTACCGAAAAATTCTGATACAAAGAATCACTTGTTTAAATAACATTCGATCATTATTAACAAATGAATGTCAATAATATAGGTGTGTGTTTATTAAATACTGGCGTGTTGTTGACACACTTTCCATTTTGTATACACTTGTCACGTGGCGCTCAAACAAGACAACTCTTTATAGACAACTGTCATGGCGGATTTTTTTTTTAAACCATAGTTATTTTTTCAACTACATACTTCTGAATTCAAAAGGAATCGATAATAATATTAAAAAATGTAAAGAATTAGAGAGAAGATTATATCAATAATTTAATTCCTACGTAAATATCTAAACATTTTCCATAGTACGGTAAAAATCTAGATTTAGCTTTACTGCCCTATCATTATAAACTTAATGATATAACACTGACCTTACTATGTTTGTATTGGTCTACGTGTTCTTGTATTTAATAGAGTTTATGTTAGTCAATATCATAATACTTAGTTACAATTATAAGTAATAATTAATACAAAGTAACAGCAAGACATTTTCTTTATTTTTTATTTTCCGACCGTTTTAATGGATTTGACTTAAAGTCAAATCACTACATCAAAGTCAAATCATCATTATCCGACATTATAAAATTTTAAAATACTATCTTTCCTTAAATTAGACTAGATTTTTGGGTTCAAAGTTGAACTCCTAATCTCTTGAAACACAAAACCATGATAGCTATCACCTTCACTATCACAATATAGTAAATATGTCATTATATATCAAAACACGTGAAATGCATGCAGATAAATGAAGAGTTTTAGTACATGGTATTATCTCTTGTGAATTTCCTACTTTCATGTACCTACAGCGTGGTATCAACGACTTATTTGTGACCGTTATAAATATTAATGATAGCTTACCGATTAATTTGTTGTCTCAGTAAACTTTATGGATAAAATTACGGATATTAAAGAATAGTTTAAGTAAATAATCTATGTAACCAATGTTGACATCATTTATTCTTTTATTTTGAAGATAATCTTGATTTCTGCCTAATAGATACTAATGATATGATTGACGAAAATGATTTCCTTTCAAGATGGTCTTGTTAAAGTCATCACAAGGAAAAGTGCTAATGAATAATGAATATGTATCTTAGGAACAGATATTCTTTTATCTAGTTCAGATACAGATGCCTTCGCTAATAAGCTACGAATCTAAAAACTGTTCGGTTCATGTGTCAGTTCCAAAGTTTTAGGTACGCCAAATAAATAATGTGTATTAAACCAATGGACTGGCCAACTAGTACAATACCTTTTTAGGTTAGCTTAAACAAATATATAAGCCATAAAATCTTAAAACCGAGCAGAAAAACACAAGACCAAATAAAAATAAACTTAATTTCTATATAATTTGCGTTAAGTAATATTTGAAAATAAAAATAACATTTTCACACAGGTTGATAATCATAATGCTTTGGCAAGTCATCTGCAATGAGTATGTGCTCAAAAGCCGTTCTATCAAGGTTCACATTTTGATCTTAAGCTTAGCCCCGCATGCTTTGAAAAGCACCTGCTTATTAACTTAAAAACCGTTTTATTACTTTTAAAACAGCTGCAAACCAAGAAGTGATTGAACACAGTATTATATACCGACATTATGTAGTTGAACTAACAGACCATTTACATACACATACTGCATACATGACATTCATTTAACACCATAATTACACCAGTTCATTTGTAATGCTTGTATGCTGAATAGCTGATACTATTTTCATGGAATCATACCTACTCTAAACAAAGCTTTAACATCTGTAACTTGGGTAGTCCGTATTTTGGTGCGTCGGATTTGATACTATGTGTTAACTAGGTGGATACGGTATAAATGAGTTATAAACAAGTCATTAGGGAAACACTAACTATATATTTTTATTGATATTGGTAACAGGTATTGGAATTAATAAATGAGTAATAGAGGTGGCGGATACATACACCATACAGTCAGCAACAAAAATGAAACACGTAGTTTAAATTAAAATCTTTTCGGCAATCACTGGACTAAAAATGATCACGTGATCGAAAAATAGATTGAAATCTTGGTGCTGAATGAGCATACGATCATTCAGGATTTAAACTAAATTCAAGTCAATTATTTAATAGAACTCAATGTCACAACAAAACGAGGACATTCTATCTCAAAATTATTTGTTATTATTCTCCTACGTGTATTTTTATAGCTGATTGTACCGATAGAGAAAGAATATTAAACAATTTTTTATTCTTGTTTCAGCCATGTTTCGAGCCAAGATCGACGATACGGCCATCCCTATTAGATTCCAAACCAGGCAAAGAAGAAAAGAAGAACTTAATTGCAAACATGGAATACCCAGATGATCCTTATTAAAGCTATGCGTTTTATACTGAGTGACGTACAATACTTTGGCAAGATTGCACAATATGTAAGGAATTTAGGTATGTAACAGTAGTTCAACTGATCGGTTTTTGTACATTTTTATCAATGTCATTTTAGTTTGGCAATTCAAAAGAAATGTACGTCAGAATGAGAACACTTTTCAGAGAAATCGTAACTCATTACATAAATTTAAATGTATAATACAACTACTCAAACAGAAGACACTGTTTTAAATATTTTTTAAGCTCAAAGGCAATTTGGGTTTTCTGTTTGGGGACAGAAGAAGCTAAATATTGATAAGGGTAGATACAAACACGTTTTAGAACCAAGGCTGTTATAACAATCCAAAAATTCCTTATATTATTGTGCTAGGTTTACATATTGTGATATTTGATTAAGGATGCGAATATGATACGCGTAAACGATTACATTAATCTCTACGTGTGGTCAAAGGGCTGTGTTGATGCTAAAATCTGAGTGCAAGGTAGCTAGATTTTAGTCTTAATTATTTATTTGGGTATAGGAAGCGGGGATCGGGCATATCGTGAATACGTAAACCTATGCTAAAATTGACATGTTTATGTGTAGATCCTTATTTTGATAGCATTCACAAGGTGCCTTTTACACGTAGTGCTTTAACTAACGATGTAACATATCCATGTTTTAGTTGACACATCTTCAATACGTGTTGATTTTAGCAGCTGTTATAGTAGTGGGCATTTGAGTCTATTATTCGTTATTTACTTTCATATACGTTAGTAACATCTACAGTACACTAGACTTGTGTCAATGAGGTTCTACTGGGAATTGTTTGTCCGATAGTAATTTTTACTTGATGAAGCTGCAGCGACGTGCCAAAGTTTGTAATTTTCGTTAAACGAATTGGTTGCTTCCTTGAGAAACTAAAAAAATCGGTATTTGTTTAAATAACGTGAAATGGCCTCGATTCAAAATGTAATGTAGCATTTATGAGGAATGAAAATAGTGTACTGTTTGTACAGATTTTTGTTATTATTTTTTAATGATTGTTACCAAATTTAATTGTATGGTCATTATAATTAATTTAATTATTTTATTCGACATGTCATTATAAAAATCATTGAATATTATGAAGGAATATTGTATGAGTTGTATGTCCTATAAAGCTTGTTGGGAGCTTATTCCGTTTTTGTGTTCATGTCACTGATGTGTCATAAGCTCGTTGTTTATACACATGGCTCATTTGTGGCACAAATCAACGTCCATGGTCCTATATGGTAGAGGTCTATAAAGTATAATTCATAAATAAATGTGTTCTTCCATGATTCTCAAAGTACCGTAAAGACTTGTTAACTATTTATAAATTTATTAAAGTGTATGAACGTTACTGTTTTACCTAGAGAATGATCTTTTCAAATTTTCATGAACTTTTAAGTACAAAACTTGACTAACTTTGAATTTGAAAATTTAATAGGATCATCTTTATCAATGAATGCTATTTATGTCCTTTCAACTATAAATTTGTAGATACGACTAAAAGTCCCTGGTATCTTGGAATCGTATAGTTGGTCAACTATGTATGCGATCAGTGTGCGACCGTGTGTGAAAACAAAATACGAGAGTGGAAGGTTGTTCATTTACTTAATAATCATTGTGTAACAGAACTATTTCGACTGCTTGCAGATATAATTAACAAGAAACCTAACGCCGTAAAGTGTCTTAAATGAGAATTAAATGTGCCGGAAAAAAAATACGGCTATAATATTGAACTAATTTTATAACCATAGAACTGTTAACTTAAACATAATGATAATGGTCTTTATTTTGAATGTTGTAAGCAGAAGAAATAGTGCCGTTTACATGGTTTGTTAGAGCAATACCTCACTTCTCGCCTAAATATAAGCTAGCCTCGGCTACTGGCTTCTATCGGCTTTTTTATAATTTTTTAAAGGACGCATGCATGGTATAATGATATCATTCAGAAATTATGTTAGTATAGTCGCCGATAACTCCATAGTCTGTGGTCAAAGTCCAACATAGTTCTAAACAATGTAACCATTGGACAGGCTCTTAGTTTAAGAATTTGCGTTCCTATAGGTAATTCTGAAAATTATTTATCAAAGTACCTCAATATAAATATTTATTTGAAATGTTAGAATACTGAATGGAAATATATATTTTTGTACAGTTGTAGACTAAGATTATTTGTTTGGCTTTGTATTTATGATTTTGACTGTACTTACTATCTAGTTATTTTATATCCAGCTGATTTTATCTTAATGACAATAATGAATACTTAATTTTGTTTTTCCTGTTTCTTGAACAGAACTTTCGTGTACTTAAATTGTAACAGTACTTATTTTTTCTTTGTTTTTGTTTTCCCCCTATCTTTTAAGTAGCTTTACGTCTATAAAAGCACATCTACTTCATCTGGCCTATATTGGTGGTACTTAGCTGAGTAATTAGACAATTTAGCAATTACTTTTTAGTTGTTAGTTTTAGTCGTGGATTAATAATATCCACATGAGAAATGTGATATTATTGAGTCTTGGTATAAGTCTACTTTAGTAAATATTGTGATTAATAGTCTCTAATATTAAATTAAAAGCTTGCATAAATATGTTTGTTTTATTCAACTATTATTCCTTGAACGATCACATAGGCAATATGCTAATTTGTAGAGTAAAAATAACACAAGGCATTTAAATACTTAAGAAGCAATCACAAGCTATCTTTCAATTTTGGGGAATGATGTGATAAAATCTATAAATAATAATACCAATATTTAGTGAACTGTATTTAATTATCACAATCCGGCTGTCATCAATATATTAGCCACAACATTGCATTTATATTAAACAGATTATATATATTAGCTTGCCACGGTTCTTGCTCAAACACATTTGTTTTACTACACACAAGACCTGCTCCCTTACTTAGCTACAAACCTTAACGCTGGCAGAGATCACTCAAATGAAATGAAGTGACAAGTCACATTCATAAAACTCAGAATATGTTTATGACCATATTTCAAAATCAGAGTTTTAATAAAATAATTTAAAAGACACAGCGACCCCTGAGTTTTGACATTTCTTCTCAGGGTAGTTCCGTAGGAAATGGAAATTATGACTTGTAAAAGCGATGATATATATCCTACTTACAAAATACAACATATAATCGAAAGACCAATTTCAAAGTCGAGTGAATTATCGACACGAATGGTTACTTTTATAAATTTGTCGAATTTCTATTGTTTGTTAATATAAATTCACATCAACGATCAAAAGTTCACTTACTGCCCATATCATTTTGCATTATAGCAATACTTAACTTTTTTTATCACTCCAGATATTCCGCGTATGTATTCATTAAATGACATGAATTGATTACAATCACACAAGCACATTATAATTATTGCATTTATACCTTTTTAATAAATCTAATAATTTATATTATTATATACTGGTATAGTGGTCTTATTGAAGGCAATTTACTGTGTATATGTAAGGCATTTCTGAGGAAAAAATATTTATTAATTCAGTACATTCTAACTAAATACCATTAAATATAAAATTTTATAGAACCGGAGTAAGTCCTTAACAATGTTGGTTTGAAATTTGTAAGAATCTACATCAATATGTTAAATTAATTAAAATTACATGAAATTACTATCTTCCAAAAGTAAAACCATTTTTATCGCTACAAAATGCCTTTTAAACATAATACCGATGTTACTGTATACATTTAAGCAAGAATGAAAACTCTTATCGATATTCAAAGATTATTGCTGGTACAGTGGTACATCACTTTATTATTTCATCGGTAAGCAATGAGTACAGAAAATGCAATATTTTCTATAATGGCGATAATACAATAAACAAGATCACATGGCTTATTGTTATTGCATAATACCCATATAGTAGCCCGACATTAATTAATAACACGACACATCAACAGCTTATATATTAAATTATACAATAAAATGCTATCCTGCAACCATAATCACTAAGATTACAACATCTAAGTGCATAACTGGCAACACTTAATATTAATGACGCAATATTGCGAAGTGTTGCCATTGCGAAGAACGTACTTGAAGTATTTAATTAATAAATAAAACATGTCAACAATTATTATAATTACTAACAACGAACAGAAAATATGTTTGACTTGTGACATTTATACGTACTTACAACAACTAAATAAATAAAAACAAAATGTTGTTCATTGCTTTGGGGATATTTTTGGAACACCTTTTCAAGGCACTAAATTGAACTCCGTTTTGTATAAGGTATACCTTGTCATTTTTTTGCTGCTTAAAGTCGTGTACACATAATTGTGTATAACACTTTATTTTCAGTAAAGAGCAGCTGGTTAAAGATAATCTAAGTTGCATGTCAAACGTTAATACTAAAATTTCTACTTCTTATGCACAAGCAAGGTATATTATACTCATTTACAATTATAGTTTATATTTGCGCAAGATAATTACCTTAAAGAAGGTAAGTACAAAGATTAATTACATTCTTGTAGAAATGGGGAAGTTCAAACTTTTTTTTTGTAAAAATAAATAACTAAAAGTGAACTAGAGATCATATTATTATTGTTTCATTTTTATTATTGTGATGAGAGTTTAAATAAAAAATAAATTTCCTTAAAGGAATGTGTAAAACTTATATGTTATAATTGTCAACGTGAAACGAAAAAATAATTTTCTATAATAAATACCTGTAACGAAAAGATTACCTAACTAAACCCTGCCTATTTATATCTGAATTTATTTAATTAGATACTTTATATATTAATATATTATGCGAAACTCACTATGTAGTGGTTGGAGTATGCTCCTTGTGATTGCAGATTACTTTGCCATGGCTGTCTCTGGAAAAGGGAAACAAGGTTTAAGTTGAAATAGTCAGAATTGGAATGTAGTCCTTTCAGACAATAAGCAACTTTCAGGGTTTTAATGAGATAAAATTTGCTGTGTGAAAAGTGAAGTGAAAGTTGTAAAGGGTTCCCGCAGCCCTGGTACTCTAAAGTCAAAGCACGGTACGTGTGTAGTTTTTAGTCGGTGAAACACTAAATCCCCTTCCGCTTCAGCCTATCGTCTGATTTGGTGATTTCCCAAACAGAAACAAAAACTTGTGAATTGTCGACGGTAGTCACAACACCCTACAATGAAGATGGGGATGGGTATTTATAGTTTTTTCCAGGTAGGTTTCAAATATTCACAGGGTTTCGATCGTCAAAATCGGTTTTTTGGTTCGGTCGTTGGACATTTGTTTACACCGCATACATCGCTTAAGCCAACTTGCTGCGTGCGCGCGTACTTTAGCGCGTCCTTATTCTGCAGATTTTTTTTTGGCAGAGAATGATACCATAAAAGAAATTTCGCCACTCACTAGAGTCTGTACTGTACATACCTGTGTGCGCGAGCAGCGCGGCGAGCTCCTTGACCTGGTCGCGCTGCGCGTACATGTAGGAGTGCGCCTCCCACAGCATGGTGACCAGCACGTCGTCGCCGCGCTCGTCCATGGGCACGTCGCGAGACATCTGCGGCGCGAACCGGTAGTACGGCACGCCCAGCCCCGCGCACCACGCCCGCGCGCGCTCCACCACGCGCCCGTCCGACTGCGTGGCCTGCACGCACACACACACATACACATCTGCCTCGCGAACCGGTAGTACGGCACGCCCAGCCCCGCGCACCACGCCCGCGCGCGCTCCACCACGCGCCCGTCCGACTGCGTGGCCTGCACGCACACACACACATACACATCTGCCTCGCGAACCGGTAGTACGGCACGCCCAGCCCCGCGCACCACGCCCGCGCGCGCTCCACCACGCGCCCGTCCGACTGCGTGGCCTGCACGCACACACACACATACACATCTGCCTCGCGAACCGGTAGTACGGCACGCCCAGCCCCGCGCACCACGCCCGCGCGCGCTCCACCACGCGCCCGTCCGACTGCGTGGCCTGCACGCACACACACACATACACATCTGCCTCGCGAACCGGTAGTACGGCACGCCCAGCCCCGCGCACCACGCCCGCGCGCGCTCCACCACGCGCCCGTCCGACTGCGTGGCCTGCACGCACACACACACATACACATCTGCCTCGCGAACCGGTAGTACGGCACGCCCAGCCCCGCGCACCACGCCCGCGCGCGCTCCACCACGCGCCCGTCCGACTGCGTGGCCTGCACGCACACACACACATACACATCTGCCTCGCGAACCGGTAGTACGGCACGCCCAGCCCCGCGCACCACGCCCGCGCGCGCTCCACCACGCGCCCGTCCGACTGCGTGGCCTGCACGCACACACACACATACACATCTGCCTCGCGAACCGGTAGTACGGCACGCCCAGCCCCGCGCACCACGCCCGCGCGCGCTCCACCACGCGCCCGTCCGACTGCGTGGCCTGCACGCACACACACACATACACATCTGCCTCGCGAACCGGTAGTACGGCACGCCCAGCCCCGCGCACCACGCCCGCGCGCGCTCCACCACGCGCCCGTCCGACTGCGTGGCCTGCACGCACACACACACATACACATCTGCCTCGCGAACCGGTAGTACGGCACGCCCAGCCCCGCGCACCACGCCCGCGCGCGCTCCACCACGCGCCCGTCCGACTGCGTGGCCTGCACGCACACACACACATACACATCTGCCTCGCGAACCGGTAGTACGGCACGCCCAGCCCCGCGCACCACGCCCGCGCGCGCTCCACCACGCGCCCGTCCGACTGCGTGGCCTGCACGCACACACACACATACACATCTGCCTCGCGAACCGGTAGTACGGCACGCCCAGCCCCGCGCACCACGCCCGCGCGCGCTCCACCACGCGCCCGTCCGACTGCGTGGCCTGCACGCACACACACACATACACATCTGCCTCGCGAACCGGTAGTACGGCACGCCCAGCCCCGCGCACCACGCCCGCGCGCGCTCCACCACGCGCCCGTCCGACTGCGTGGCCTGCACGCACACACACACATACACATCTGCCTCGCGAACCGGTAGTACGGCACGCCCAGCCCCGCGCACCACGCCCGCGCGCGCTCCACCACGCGCCCGTCCGACTGCGTGGCCTGCACGCACACACACACATACACATCTGCCTCGCGAACCGGTAGTACGGCACGCCCAGCCCCGCGCACCACGCCCGCGCGCGCTCCACCACGCGCCCGTCCGACTGCGTGGCCTGCACGCACACACACACATACACATCTGCCTCGCGAACCGGTAGTACGGCACGCCCAGCCCCGCGCACCACGCCCGCGCGCGCTCCACCACGCGCCCGTCCGACTGCGTGGCCTGCACGCACACACACACATACACATCTGCCTCGCGAACCGGTAGTACGGCACGCCCAGCCCCGCGCACCACGCCCGCGCGCGCTCCACCACGCGCCCGTCCGACTGCGTGGCCTGCACGCACACACACACATACACATCTGCCTCGCGAACCGGTAGTACGGCACGCCCAGCCCCGAGCACCACGCCCGCGCGCGCTCCACCACGCGCCCGTCCGACTGCGTGGCCTGCACGCACACACACACATACACATCTGCCTCGCGAACCGGTAGTACGGCACGCCCAGCCCCGCGCACCACGCCCGCGCGCGCTCCACCACGCGCCCGTCCGACTGCGTGGCCTGCACGCACACACACACATACACATCTGCCTCGCGAACCGGTAGTACGGCACGCCCAGCCCCGCGCACCACGCCCGCGCGCGCTCCACCACGCGCCCGTCCGACTGCGTGGCCTGCACGCACACACACACATACACATCTGCCTCGCGAACCGGTAGTACGGCACGCCCAGCCCCGCGCACCACGCCCGCGCGCGCTCCACCACGCGCCCGTCCGACTGCGTGGCCTGCACGCACACACACACATACACATCTGCCTCGCGAACCGGTAGTACGGCACGCCCAGCCCCGCGCACCACGCCCGCGCGCGCTCCACCACGCGCCCGTCCGACTGCGTGGCCTGCACGCACACACACACATACACATCTGCCTCGCGAACCGGTAGTACGGCACGCCCAGCCCCGCGCACCACGCCCGCGCGCGCTCCACCACGCGCCCGTCCGACTGCGTGGCCTGCACGCACACACACACATACACATCTGCCTCGCGAACCGGTAGTACGGCACGCCCAGACCGCACATATACAGACTTCCACAGTTCGACTTGTAAACCTGTCAGCTGCAACTCTAGTTGGCTCCATGAGTAGAAGATTTTTGAATGCATCTCACACGCGTGTAAATTTTCATAAGTTTAAAGACACTCAAGAATGCGCATACGCACACATACGCATGGACAAACGTGCACACATCATAAGCGAGCATAGACACACCAACGCATTCATTTACGCACGAGTGCTCGCATTCAGACTCATCAGTACATAAATCAAACACCGTTCTTTAAATTACCTGGTCGACAAGAAGACCTCCGATAGCGGACAGTCCCCAAGCGAGTCTAGCTGTGTCCCACAGACTCTCCGGTTTGAAGACGTCTATGTCATTCAATTTTGTGACAGGTATGAGACCTAAAAAGGAAATTAACCTTAGAAATGTATAGATAAAGTTAAAAACATAGCCGCAGAGCTGCATCGGTTACAGGTGCCCGACGAGCAAAAATACTAACGAAATATTGCTGGGTTGCCACATAATATAAATATTTAAGTTC
The DNA here is from genome assembly GCF_003590095.1 of Trichoplusia ni. Taxonomy (NCBI): domain Eukaryota; kingdom Metazoa; phylum Arthropoda; class Insecta; order Lepidoptera; family Noctuidae; genus Trichoplusia; species Trichoplusia ni. The sequence goes on from NW_020800342.1 coordinate 21,717, forward strand.
TTACCTGTGCCACAGGATACAACAACTTTAAGGTTGGTTTTCTTTGCTTCTTCGTGTTGTCCAGTGGCTCGTAATGCAAGGTTCAACTCTGTGAGTTCTGTCAATACGTCCAGTGTAGGGTTATTACCCATGAGACCACCGTCTAAGTATCTGTAGAGGTAAAGGTTGAAATTATTCGTACAGCCAAAGAGTACGTTTAAATGAGACTTTTGCGATGTATACACGTGAAGAGAATATAAGGGTCCTCCAATTCTTGACCACTTGGTAGTCATTCCAAGATACTGGCTTGCTTCTAGGCCAGTCACTTCTTTTCAGTCATTTTGCTTTTTCACACGTTATATTGATACGTTTTCTCAGTGGCGTGCACAGAGATTTTAGTCAGGGTAGGCAAAAAGAAACGGCCAAGTGCGATTCTGATTCACGACTCTCACAGTTGGTACAAAATGTAAAAAAAGGTTACCCATCAAATTCACGACCGTAACAAATGATGCTTAACCTCGATTTCTCGGTGATCTATGAAACTGTTTACTCTCTAAATAACTATCAACGTTCATGCCTACAGCCGAAAGACAGACGGACAGAAGGCCAGCCGGATTTAAAATGTTGTGCGGTAAACTTTGTAGTTACATACCTAGTGTACCTAGCCAATGTATTTGAATATTAAACTTTTACAGCTATCTTTTCGTCACATCATTTATCATTGAATCGCAGGTAGTCAATAACGTTTACATTTCTTTAAACTTTTTTCTATTGACAACATACCTATCGTAATATTGTAACCACGTACGTAAACACGAAAATAACCTTTCCGTTGAACAAAGTAGGTACCAAGCGGGAAACCAATAAATCGTGTTAAAAGGTACTAAATAGATATATTTCTGTATTTTTTTGTAAATAAGTTTAGATAAGTGAAATAATCTAAGTATAGTTTAAAATAAATGGATAGGGAAACAGAACAAGCGATTTGTCTGTATCTACGAGCAACTCGTTAGATTTAAATCATTATGTTTTCTACGTATTGTTTTGAACGATTGACTCACCTTTCTTAATTTATGAGATGTCTTGCGTAGAATTATATTGTTTTATATTAAATTTACGATTAACTGTACCTTTCGTTTGTATCAAATTCAAAAAAGGCGTACTGCGGCCTTTCGCGATCACTTGTTTTTTGTCACCGAAAGATAGTTTTAAAAACGCACCAATTTGAAAAAATACCCATATATTTTACTTAATATTACCCATTTACCCCAAAAAAGTTGAAAAAGAAAAACCCGAATAATCGCAAGGTTTACTTGTTCATTTGATAAAAGTAAAGTATTTAGAATAAAACAAAGAAACTTTATTATTTTGGTTAAAATCAATGAATAAAAAATCTGACGTCGTTGAAAAATGACAAAGAATATTTTTTAAATGAATAACAATGAAACACATTGGAGAAAAACTATAGTCGTAATTTTTAAATGCTAAAAATATAATGTAAAAATTCCATACTCCTTCTTAATTACCCACCTTAGAGGGTAAATCTTTTCAGTTGGGTGGTAACACTGATTTACGACAAAATTTCGCGGTTGTAATAAAAAGTCACTGCCTACAGTTGTGTTAGTGTGCGTAGTGTTGACGTAGTGTGTACAAATGATTACATCAACACACACAACAGTGTTTTTGTATGACTACGAGACTTTCACACGCACACATAAACACTCCACTGAATCAGTTAGACATTTAGTTTAAGTGTCTATACGCTTGGTGGCGCTAGCGCAGCGTTGTTAAGAATGCAAAAATGTTCGTAGTAGTGTACTAGTATAAATGACAGATGGCGTTGTTTTAAGTTTTAAACACTTCACTTATTTAATTGTTCTATAATTAGATTAATATATGTTATGTAAAAATAATTATTAATATTTTAAATAAAATATTATTGTGAATGTCTGTCTTAGATTCTCAGGGTAGGCAGTGTCTTTTTGTCTTTATGGACTGCACGCCACTGCGTTTTCTGCTTCACTTAAACTATCCTTATAGCAAAATAGTTTTAATTTGACCATCGAAACAAAAAGAAGAACGAGTTTAATATTAAAGCATATTTTTTGTTTGCATAACTCCTACCCCGTTCATGCTTTCCATACCTGCCCGAGGCCCGGAAGTAGGAGGGCGCCGCGCCGGTGGCCCGCGCGGCCTGCCACACCAGCTGCTCGGCGGGCGGCGGCGGCGACGACAGCGACACCACTGACGCCTGGTCGCCCGCCTCCGCGCGGGGACCTGCGCACAGAGACACGTGAGAGGCAGGCCAGGGTGGGGAAGTAGGGAAGAGTTAGGGGAGGTGGGTAGGGCGGGAAATGTTCGCCCATAGTATGTGGAGACCGTAAAGGCGTAGAAGTAGTCTTAAAAACATGTGATATTAATTGATTGTGGATTGTGGGTTGTACGAAGTAAAATTATATGAAATAGTAAAATAACATACTGCGCAGTGAGCAGCCATAAATAAAAAGTAAGTATATTTTAGTCCGATTATATTTATAACGCAATGATAAAGTAACTTAGATCTTCAAAAAAACAACAAAACCAGATAAAATAAATATATATAGAAATCGTGCTTGCCCATGTGGGAATGCTAGAAGAAAATCATAAGAAAATAAACAAACAGAAAATTATTCATTAAAATCACTTACACTGTGTCCCATTGTGTTCATCAAGTATTTCTTGAGCAGATTTATAGTTCCTGAATAAATGCAGGTCAACCGGCTTTCTGTCCGCTAACACAGCTAAAATCATTAGCTTTGGGTGTTCTATATCTGCCATAACCGTTTCAGTACCTAGCAACCAAAGGAAAAATAATTTATTTTTGTACTATTCATTAAGAGGTGAAAAGTTCGTTAGGACAAAAAAAGTTGAAAGCTTAAGATTCCTGTCTCAAATAATGACAAGAACATGGCATAGTCTACATTGTTATTTAGAACACAAATATTTTAAAACAAAAATGTTCACAATTCGACTGTTTGATAGTTACTTTTTAATTCAGTAACAAATAATACTTTTCCTACTGCAATTCACATGTTCACAAAAAATTCAATAAACACTACTTAGTTTGATCTACTCACCCAAACATTCCTTTAGAATAGTTTCCAGGGCCTCTGATGGATAAGGCCGCATACCAACAAACGCGAACTCCTTCATTCTGAAATACAGTCTCTGGCACTCCCTCAGAGACTTCCCACTTGCCAGAGCCAGTGCCAGGATCCCGCCAGTGCTGGTGCCAGCTATCCAGTCGAAGCAATGGACTATAGGCCTGCCTACTGCCTCTTCTAGATTGATCAACACTTGGACTAATACTAAACCTCGGATACCACCGCCGTCTAAGCATAGTAAGCTGAAAAGAATATAGAAAAATATAATATACATTTAATACAGTCAATTTGTATTACTTGAAAGTTTCTTTTTTAAAGGAACTATAATAAAAATGATTTTTCATTAAAAGACGTGACGGTTTGTCAAACGCATTTATCGGGATTGCCCGACTAGTTTCGGACCCCAAAGATGGATGAAGTCTTCATCGAGTAGACGCGACGGGGTTGCGAGTCAAACTCTTAGCATCATTTATATTTGAAAATTGTTATATCAAATACAGTACTACCAAACTACGTAACTAGTTTAAATTCGAAGAAAATTTTAGTTTTGAGGATTTGATCTTGATCGTACGTTATTTGTTTAGACTCTAGAAATAGACAAACAGTACATCAGGCTTCAGTTTACAAATATACAAAAAAGTTTACTAATAACGTCGTTCTCGTGCTGTGAATTTTCAACGCGTGTGCGTTCAATATACACCACTCATAACTTATAAACAATCAATATTTTGCAAAAATCGTTTGCCGACTAATTTTCAAGTATCAAGCAGACACAACATTAGCTCATTGAATAAATTTCGACCAAAGCTCTCTCACTCACAATTGAGCGTCTTAGTCTCTCAGGATCTCGTTCGAAGCGAATATGATAAGACTGGTTTCAATTAGTGTTGTTGAGCGTTTGTAAGTACATCGGTCACCGGTGACCGACACACTTTGGCATCGGTCACCAATGACCGATCCCCGTTTCAAGCATGTAGTATATCATGAAATGTTAACTGTATGTAGTAGTACCCACCGTCCCTGCTTGTGGTCCGTGTCGAGGCAGGCGGCGCGGTCCATGGCGGCGACGGCCAGCATGTGGTTGACGAGGTCCCGCGTGCAGGCGCGGGCCACGGCCGCGGGCGGGACGCCGTTGTAGTCGCCGCGGGCCGAACAACTGGCGCCACAACCACTCACTTCTGCTGGACATCTATAAAGCACGTATAGGATAAATACATTTAGATTAGCGAGTCAATTAATTAAGAGCTTATGAAAATAGAAAAGAAAGGTGTCGATGTCATTATACATGGTGACGACGACTAGAAATATAGATATACTTAACTAGTCTTTAATTTTCAAAGTAAGTGATGTTTAACTTGTAAGTATCTGAGCTCTTGAAATCAATTCTTAGCGGGTTAAATAGCCCACATCTCTACTAAACAAGCAATTTTTCGCACTGTTTCCTCCAGTATAAAGCATCTGTGTATCAACTAAATTAGTCCAAATATATTGAGTGTTACCTTTTAGCACCGACAGCATGCAAAATATACAATATCCTATCATAGCTGCTATTTGACATCTCCGTACGTAGAACATGTCTGGGCGTGTTCCCCATATTGTTCTTAGCTTCCAGATCAGCGCCGAAAACAATCAAAGCTTGAACGATGGAGAGGTTCGTTTGTTTGACGGCCAAATGTAACGGAGTATTGCCTTCGTTGTCGCCAATGGAATGTTCTGCACCCCTGGATAATAAGGCTATAGCACATTCCAACCGACCACGCAAAACCATTATATGTAGAGCTGTCCTTCCATCGAAATTAAGGGCGTTAATATCACAGTTCTTGTCGACTAAAGCTTCAATAACTTCGCGAGATATAGCCCAGTGTATAGGCGTCCCTCCATGTTTCATATCTTGCTGGTACAGTTTCGGTTGGTTATCCTGCAATAGGTCGCCGACAATGCCTAAAAATGCAGAAGTGAATGAGGTTAATTGACCTGTAATAAAAATATGCTATTCAAGTGAAACCATCATTGTCACAGGATCATTAACATTTAGCCCCTCAATAATTGTATAGTTTAGTCAGACTAAAACATATCCCATGCATGAATCGTAGCCATTTCAATAATTTTAACGTAAACAACAGAACAGGCATGAAATTTTAAAAACTTTCTTAACTACTCCTAGAATATTTTTCATCAGGCTGTATTTCTATACAACAAGCGCAATATAAATCAATCAAATCAATTTCATCTTCATTCAATTCAGTTAAGCATGCAATACACGCACAAATATTAGTTAACATAAAATTAAGTAGATGCACTTACAAACCCACCTCATGACAATGCAAAAAAAGTTTTCAGCAGCTTATCCCTTTAAAAAAAATAGGTCAACAATGGTCGACAAACAAAAAATGGTAGTCATTGATATAAAACCACTTTTACGGATTTTATCGCCCGTCTAGTAGTTAATCCGTAGTTAGTCTCGTTTAGCCTACCCGTGACCATGATACCTGCAAAGGGGTCAAAACGTCGGGAACTAAAATCTAAAATTAAACCGCGACAAAATCCGTAAGTGTTTTTATTTCAATAAAATTTCAATTTCTAACATTCGCGTAAACCTAAGAAACCACAAAAAAATGTTAGTAATACATCTAGATAGGCATAAACAGGACAAAAAACTAAGAAATACCTGCATGCATAGGCCCCCGGTCGTCAGTAGTATGGTACGGTACCTTGGTGCGCGCTGGTGGTCCGCTTGGCGGCGGACAGGTTGACGTCGGCGCCCGCCAGCATGAGCGCGCGCACGCAGTCCGGCGCGTCCGCCAGGCACGCCGTGTGCAGCGGCGTGTAGCCCTGCTTGTTGTACACGTTCAGCGAGGACGGGCTCTTTGTAGCGAGGGCCTGCAAGGAAATCACTAAGTTTTGTAGGGAAATAATTAAAAAAATATAGATTAAAAAAATATAAATACCCACAACATCAAATTTTGTCATTTTTTATATTTGCTAAATTGCATTGTCATCGGGTTTGAAGCTACACTGAAAATTTTAGCCTGCTAGCTTATTGGGAAAATCCTCAAAACTCAGTTGCAAAAATCCAACCGGAACGACAAACAAACAAGAAAGTGAATTTATAAAAACGTGGGAAAAAATACTTTACAGCAATTTGACAATAGGTTTACAGTAGAATATCAGAAAAGGTTATAAAACAGTTGTAAAACAGTGTTGCAACTGACACCTAAACTAAGATAACATAACATCTTGTAATATAGGTATCAGCGCCCACCCTCGAGTTCGATGGAAACAAGCTGAGAAATCGCAATAATTTAATAGAAAACAATTTTAGAAGAATGTAAGTCTTTATTCCAAAGCCATTCCTTCCAATTACGCTATTAAACTAATTCGACATGTCATTGTGGAACATTTGTTAAATATGTTTGTTTATGTTATTGAATATGTTTTAGCTTAGTATTATCCCACGCTTAAAATGACGTATACGGATGAGAGACTCAAATCCACGCCTTTTTGATCCAAGGTTAACCTAACCGCTATAACTCTGAACAGATTAACAACATGCAAATGAACTACAAAACGCAAAGTCATTCTTAGAAGTGCAAACAAGAGTCAGCGAAAATCCCAAACGACTTCCAAACATAGTTTACAAATATTAACATGTAAATATGTGAACATTATATTTAAGTAAAGAGATTCTTCCTACATCGATATTTATCGTGCATTAATACTTTTCGAAGGCCAAATGATAACGCTTAGAAGATAGTTAATAAGTTCAAATGACCTACTTAATCATTACTGGCTTATCTGTTAAACTTTTCTCTGTTTAAATAAACAGATTTAGAAATAATCCGGTACTTAGTTAACCTGTATTTATTGTATAGTAGCTATACCGACGACGTCGTTGAAGATGTGACATTAGGTAGTACTTTTTGGATTTATTTATTTTTCGACGCGGTACTCTAAATAGGCTTATTTTTTTATTTATGAACCGATTGAAATGAAACAAGCACTCCATGTTAAGTGAAGCCTTGTTAGTTAATTCTCAAACGAACAGACAAAAATACTTTTTGGCTTCGGTAAAGTTTGTAGAGAACGCAACAAACGTTGTCTTTAAGGTTTTCAATGTAAAGATTTCACTTTTCTACGATTTTATTATATTAACATCCAATTTTATATACTCTGTTGTGACATAATAATAAACAATCGATACAATAAAGATCATGTTCAATATTTTCTTAAATCACGGCTGACTAAGGGCATGACGATTCATATTACAGAACAAACGAAGTGCAACGAAGCATATGTTGAAAAAATATTGATATCGCTTCATATAGTTTGACGGCAAGCAGAATTGAATGAATTGGTTAAGCTGTTTGGGTGTTACGATATCACCGGTATCAATGGGGATAGGGGAAAGCTTTCATATTTGAAACTGTGGCTACTGTAGTTGTGTAGTATTTATTTATCTTTGAACAGTCAAACAACATACTTCCAAATAGTACATTTCTAAAATGAATCAAATATTTTTTATCTCTCTACCTAAGGAACGTGAAACGTACGGAAGTGGGGGCTGAAAACGTCACTAGTCAGTAAAAGAATTCTAATAAGTGACGTCACACGCGATTTCAACTTACTCTATCATATTCACTTTTTGTTTACGCGATAAAATACATATCTGATTTTATGGAAATCTATAGAACGGACTTATTACTTTTGTTTATTCAAATATCAAATTTAGCCTCGATACTGACCACGAGACTCACACATACATGAAACACACAAGTACTTATGGTAGTACTTATCTCTCACTAAAAATTTGAAACAATATACGTGTCATTGTAATTACAAAAAAATCAATAAACTCACATTAATAATTTCTTTATTACTGGCGGCCGCGTAGTGGTACACGGTGTTGCCTTCAAGGTCGATCGTGTCTAAGGAGCAGTTCAAAGAGACTAAACTTTGAACCAAGCGCACATGACATGACTTCACAGCCACCTGAAAAGAAAAGACAATAAATTAATTACAAAATTTTAATTTATTTATTCTTTGAAACGACTCCCGCAGTAAGGAATTTAATCCTTATGTCGCAGCGGGTTTTGCAAACACACAAATCAAATGCACAAAGACTCAGAACAAGCATTCGTGGATCACACAAAGGCTTGTCCTACGCGGGGATCGACCCCGCGACACGTCACGCACAGTGGGTTTGCTGTGGTGACTTCAACCAATCGGCTGTCCATGCAGTCAAAATAAACCATGCCTATGTCCATATATTCACGTCACAACACTGTAAAAGTCAATGTTTGTGTGCGTGTGTGTATGTTAATGTGTGTTACTTCTTCGCATTCAAACGTTGGGATGGAATAGATGACACACTTTGTGAACCGTAGGATATTCTCAAAGACTTACAAAACCACAGTTAAATTTAATAGGAACAAGGTTTCCTATAATTACCGTTGTAATGACTAATTAGTAAATACCCAAGTTCCACTTTACCTACAAACATTTGCTCTAATTCCCATAGAATTTCATTGAACTTCAGACTCACAGAAATAAAGCCTGAAACGTTTGTCTTTTACGTTCAAATGAGTGTGACTTTTCTTCTCAAGTCAATAAAATTCAAAATTTTCAATTTAATAAAGTCGCTGCGCTTTCAGTGTGAATTTCCCCTTATTCCAGTTCAAATACTCAATGGATAGAAATGTAAACAAAAAAGATTACGCACAAAACTTTTTTATGTAGGTATTTACGCAGATAAAATTATAGATTTTACAGCGGAAATATTTGTTTGATTAGGAATCATTCGATTTGTAATCATAAACAGCCGAGCTCTAAATGTAGTTCAACGTAAACATATAGCTAACTGTATTGTATTACTGAAAGAAGAATACTGTTATAGGGAGCTTCAGTGAAAACGATTAAGGTGAAAAGCGAATAAAAACAATTACCTACATCAATACACCTGATAATCTGATAGTGACTACACTTCGCCCGCGTGGTGGTGTGTTGTTGCGATAAAAATAATGATGGATTTGGCTACTAGAGAATTATGATCGATTTTATTGTGACTAATTGTGAGATAGTGTCACAATTCTATTTAGGAGCCAAATCCGACAGAAAACCGAAAAATTATTAAATGATGTAACGGTTTACTCACGCGTATTTATCGGGGTAGCTCGACTAGTTTCGGACCCAACCGGACGCAACCGGCGATCCCGCCGCGCCTGCTCATGATTAAGGACTCCGATAAATACGCGTGAGTAAACCGTTACATCATTTAATAATGAATCATTCTCACGACAGTTACTATCAAAAAAAAAACCGAGAAAGTCTAAGCAATCCTGATGACTTAATATTTTAAATTACTCGAATGTTTTCTTCTATCATAACCGGTTATGTTACATTAGCCAAATATTCTAATCACGTAAATGATTTATAATCTATACTAATATATAAAGCTGAAGAGTTTGTTTGTTTGAAGGCGCTAATCTCAGGAACTACTGGTTCAAATTGAAAAATTCTTTTTGTATTGAATAGACCATTCATCGAGGAAGGTTTAAGGCTTATATATCATCACGCTGCGACTAATAGGAGCGAATATATAATGGAAAATGTGGAAAAAACGGAGCAGGTATAAATTATAACTTATATCTTCTAACCACGCGGACGAAGTCGCGGGCAACAGCTAGTTAAAGTATATTTATGACATAGTATGAGGTCTCCTAAGAATTACCTATTATAACTAAACATACTAGTAACTACAACGCAAGATCTATTTGACCTAATTAGTCACCATACAAAACCCACGGTCGGTGTTTCGACATTTTCTTGGACTTTGACCGCAACCTAAGGTCTAAACATTGAGGTCACCTTATTATTATTATCAATCCGAAAATATGATTATAGTAAGGAAAACATTCTTTCTAATCATGATATTAAAGAAATGATGTAACTGTTAAATAAAATCGGGCATATCATAGTGACTTGCAAAATAAAAAATATATCCTTATTTCATCATTCTACTAGAGGTAATGTATTGGCGGCTTAACTCCTAAAAAATATTGTTATGGAATTTTCTAAAATGAAAGCTTGAAGTCAAAACAATGTTCTACTTCTACATATTATTATCGCAGTAATTAACTTTTATGAAGGACGACCAAAGGGTGTGTACGATGAAACTAAATTACAGGTCAGCCAAGCATAGATCACTGGTTTGTGGAAATTTTTGTTCCAAGAAATCGTAGGTACCTATGCAACCCACAAACATATATATTCGAGTGCTTCCATTGTATATTCCCAAGTTAGGTTTTTTTTTCTGCTCTCATTCGACAACAGAATATTCTATAAGCATGTTTTATTCTCACCTCTAGATTCCAAAGCATACGCCTCCGTAATCATCTTTAATTTTTATGACTCTAGGGGTAACCGGCAATCTTTGCATGCAAACCAGACTGCATTATCATACTATCATGGGCGCAATCGATGCCGATTTCCCAGGGAATTCATTCCAGTTAATGTTAATTTCGCTTTTTTGTCAAACTGTATTCGTACGACGCGACGTGACTTGTAGTCATTCATATTATAATAGAATAAATAATGTGATAAGTTGGCTAACGTTAACTTACCATCAGTGGTGTGGCTCCAGTCTGCGAATCAATATCGTCAATATGTTTCTGAACTTCGGGAGAGTTGAACAGTTCATTCAGGCCAAAATGAGCTGCTAAATGTGCGATGGTCCATGACTGATGCTCCAATAATGTGTTGCATAGCTTTTGGAGTATCGCCACTGTGCACTGAAAAGGTTTTAAAAAAAATTTTTTGTTATTTAACCAAACCTCTATCAAAACACGTGACTCAAAAAATGGTACTAGCGAAAATGCTACCACCATCTCTTAATGTAATATTCACTGGAAGAGAACACTTGAAAAGAAATTCTGCTATTTCCAATTGCCGATGAATTATTGGCACTATTCGTATTATTCTATTAGCCCGGGTGTGAAAGCATGACAGCGTTATACACGGCGTAGAGCAGCACCTCTCTTGCACGCCCAATAGTATTACATGGAAATGTGGCAAAACCCCTTGAAACTAGTTTTGCCAAACTCCACTCCTCAAGCTCTATTTCTACAGCAATAATGTTGAAAGAAATAAAAAGTGTCACAAGACTATTTACATTCATTTTCATATGACTAGATAGACATGATAAGAACATAAGCTGTGCCCACAAACAACACTGTATATACAAGTAAGTACATATCTATAGCCTCTGAATTCCAGCATGTCTAAATTTCTATACTACATTATACAGTATAGTGTGAAATGGAGGTACAGTCTATACTTCCAGCTGTTTCTATGTCCAAGACATGCAACATGGTGATCCCTATTGAGAAAACCATATTCATATTTGTACTGCCACTGGACATTTCTTTATTTGTGATTCATATTAGTCATACATATATAACAATCAGAATATTTATAGATCATTAAATTCTCAGTCAGTAACTATGTTTCAACTAGTATGACTGATAAGTATAGACCATTAGTTGCATGCTTTAATTGGTTGTCTATGACTAATCACCTATGTCTATACACAGAGAATTATATTATATCATCATCCAATGAAGTTCTGATATTACTTTGGCTCAGATTTATTTCTAGTATAGTAATTTAAAAAAGCGACAAAATATAATGTCTATGTAGACAGGAAACCAATTTTTTTTTAGAAAATCAACCCGCACCATTTTTGGTTGAGGTTTAAATTACATTATTTTGTATGTTTGAGTAGAAAAATAGCAATTTTTGAAGACTGGACAATTTGTTCTGTTGTAAAGAAAGTAATATAATTGGCTATAATTTTCTGTTTAACTTTTAATATTTTTTTGGTGAATTTTGAGTGTATTTCAATATACAAACACAAGGTCATTACATAATATACTAGTAGCTGCTAACTAGAAACTATAGTGAAATGAAATACTTAAATGCAAATTTACTGTGAAAAGAATTTTACCATTAATTGAATTCTAACGTTGAGTACAATTTAGGACAACAATTGAATTCTAATTAACAAAAAACCTTACCTCTTTTGTTATTTGAATGAAAGTTGGTATTCTTTCTTTGAAGACAATGAATTTTTCCTCAGCATCTTCAATGGATTTTGCTCGATATAAACTGAAAAGTTACATTATGTTATAACTAGCACTATAACTAATCTACTTATTTCACAACCTGAAGATAAAATTGTTTTTAATCTAAACTATCTCATGTTATTGGCTATTATGTCATTTTTCAAAACAAATTCTTTAAACCTGAAGTTGGTATCTGATGTAATAAGTAAAATTATATTTAATAATCTTTTTATAAGAATATGGTAAGTTTGAGGAATTTTAAATCTGGTATAAATACCACAAACAATTATTTACTGATAAATATTCTCAAAATGCCTTGATTTTTTTTAATTTCTCTCATTGTTTCACATGTAACAATAGGACGGCGTCACATTAACATGACGTGAAATAATAATCTTTAGAGAATCCACCCATTATTCATGCCAAAATGATCATCTTTTATAATTGGCAGATAGAAAAACACAATGACTCACATATAAAATTACATACCTGTACATCTGATGTAAACTCTCAGTAAAAGGTTTATGAAGCACTATCTCATAATATTTGTCTTTAGAATTTTTACTATCAGGCGGGTTTTTTGGTCCGTATAATAAAATTGAGTCTTCTCGGTAATGTATTGGCCTTGAGATGTAGTTGTCTGATCGCACCTCTAATACCTTAGTTGGCGCCTCTTCGGTCCCCAAGAGACCACGAAAAACTACAAAAAAAATATAATTGTAACAGCGATTATACTATGATTTTCACGTACAAACGTTGAAACATATCGCGTAAATTACATAAAGAACTTCAGAAAACAAGCTTACTTGAATTTAGCATTGTTAAATAAAGTCTCCTATATTCTAGTTTTGATAGTCCGAATCAATTCTATAATTCCAATTTTAATTCTTTCTTTCGCTTACACAACACATAGCTCGCGTTATTGGTATTTGATTTAATACTGGCTGAAGTCAACAAACCCCACCAATGTGTGACAAATGACTGACACTGACAGAAAATATTTTGCTCTTTCTGGCTATCGACAATAGTAGAGAGGAGCTGTCCATAATGTTTGTAATTATTATTTTGTTACAAAATCATGTATACTTCCTTATCTGAGCAAAATCAAGTCGTTAAATCATTTTTTTTAAATATATTGGACTTACCCATTTTACGTAATTGATACATAATCATTAATAAGCTACTGATGTTTTCCGTTCCTTGAGATTTCTGAAGGAACTGGCAATAATTCAATTTGATTTCATTATAATACAGGATCATTTTTATTTTTATTTTATTTTATTGGATCATTGCCTAAGTAAAGCAGAAATATGTTAATTGCTCAACTTTTAGGCATATTGATAATTTTTCTGCTTGATATCGTCGCTCGATAATCATAATTATCATCCAAGCTACTTTTTCTTTAGTTTTTATAATTGACAATGGTGTTCATGTTCATAAAAAAGTGAATAGGTACACGTAACGGTTATTATAACTAACATGGAAATGCACATAACATTTTAAATACTAGAAGTTTATCAACAATAAAAGTACTCATGGGATATAAAGCATATATTTTTGGTACAAGTTTAAAAGCATAAAGATTCAGGTGACTAGACATAAATAAGTACATAGAAAACAAAACCATCGATATTATGAACAAATAATAATTTTAAGCATCTACAGTGATTTATTGTCCAACTGATTGGTCTACACTTTTCTTTTAATTTTTGTTTGCAGTATCATATTTAAAACATAACATGTTGTTGGTTTTATACATAAAAACCACATACTGAGGAGACACTGAAATAATATAGACCATCATATCCAGTGACGTCATAGTAAACTAGATTTTCTACACCATTTTGATAATCACTGAGTTATAGGTACACAAACTACTATAAATAATACTATTTCAGTATCGATTTGGAATGTAAAAATACTCAATATAATACTAATCTTTGGTCATAAAATCAAATTCAAATTTCTATAAATCTAAAACTATTAACTAACAACAGGAATAACATAACACAAAAAATAATACAACTTATATACTAACATGATATATAGATACCAAACAAGAATATTCGATTATAAAGTTTGTCTTTACACTAATAAGGGGTCTACCGCCATCTTGGAATAATATTATTGACTTTGTGGAAGTGTGACAGCGCACTTCACGGCGTATAGCGTCGTCTCTTTCACACAACTGCAATAATATTACTTTAAGTGGATATAGCCTCAGATCATTGTGTATCATAGATATTATATAGTCATGTATAGAGCACAGTACAATAATATAAAATGTACATGATTATAAAGTGTAAGCAAATGAGCATATTTATGTAATACATCATTACACTAGTAGGTAGAGGTTAATTCTAAAACGAAAGTTGTCTTCAAAATATGTAGTCACAAAATTTTTCTATAACATTTATACTAATACACACATAATATACTTATCACTGCATTCAGTTCAAGAAGTTTGGAAATATTAACAGCTAATATTATAAACCTGTCTGTAGATAGCTTTTATTACTCCAGTTAGAATAAGGTTGTAAGTGATTTTTATTAGTATGTGAGTTAGATTTTTTTTTTCGAAGTAATATATTCAGGCTGACATGTCCCACAACAATACATTAAACTATCAACAGACAAGCTTTTGTAATGACGTTGGTGTGTTTCCATGGAATGAAGTCAGTGACTATGATTTGCCATAGTGTCAATATTCAACAATGATCTAAATAAGTACAGTTATGAGATATAAGCTCTTGTTATCTTAGGCTGCATGGCTATGGCTGGAGTTGGAGCCAGGGAGGTTGTCCGGGTTGGCAAGAGGGTCTAGCTCAGCAAAGAGTTTGAACCATGCAGCTTTATCCTCTTTCTTTGGAATGACTGAACTGGGACTTGGTTTGGCAGCAGGCTTGGGTGGAGATTTTGGTGCTTGATTGTTGTTGGTTGTTACTGGAGCCATCAGACCTTGCAGCAAGCTTGAAGAGTTCTAAAAAACATATTGACACTGTTTAAATTACTCAGGCTTTGTAGTAAGCTGAATTAAGTTAAAGCAAAGTGTAATCATAATCATATTTATAACTAATGTATTCCATAGGAGTTTTACTTAGATGTTCATTATTTCTGTTGAAAAATTCATGAAAGTTGGTTATAACTCATGAACCATACCAATGAACACTCTTATCAGTTTCATTTGAAATTGGAACCACTTCACCAATAGTAGGTATCTTATCTGTTCACAACTTCAATATTATTAAATATTATTGATTGACCATTGCCCTGTTCCCCCAATTTTAGGATAGATTGAGGACATTATTGACTGTTTCATTCCTATATAAATCCGTTATCTAAAACACCTAACACAGTTACAAATTGGAACGTACCTCTAGTAACTGTGATGGCAGGAAAGTTTCAAAATCATTTTGCATTTCTCCACAATCCATCCGCAGCCCAGCCAGTTCTGACATAGTGCCAGTATTCCCGCTGTTAGAAGCCTCCCCTTCAAGACAACTTGTGTCAATGAGGTTAACAGATGTGTTTGGTTTCGTTTCTTTTGAATTGGACGGTTGTTCATTTTCGTTGTCAGTTTTGGGGTTTTCTGATGTAGGTTTAGGTTCTGTACTTTTTTCTGGATTATCATCCTTAAATTCATCCTATCAAAATAGACATGCAATTATATTTTCAATCATTTGAATCATTCAGAATACTAAATACAGTTTTCTTTTTAATCAATTACGTAATATGCAGGATAAACGATTTTACTATATAGACAATGAGACATTTTATTCACAGGCACATCTAAACATATTTTGTTTAGTAAAACTAATGTGAATATGTGTCATTAGTTTATTCATACAATGCAATGACAGAATATTCTCAAAACATTGCAAACAATGTATTTCTTCATACCTATTTTTAATTATAAGTTTATTATTTTCTTTGTCTTTATCATTCATCTGTAATAAAACTGTGTTGTTAAGTAAGCAGTACTTAGTGAAGTTACCTGAAAGAACAGCATCTGATCTTTATCTTGAGGAACAACTTCTTTAGCATCACCTTCCCCCAAAGACTGTGACAATTCCTTCAGTATACAGAATTCATACTGCGGAGCAGCATTCATGGTGTCCGCAGTAGCTAGTAAGGTTTGAGCTACTTTAGTGGCAAATGTTACAAAGGAAGATTGGTAGTTTGATAAGACATGGGAGAACATGTTGCATCTAGCCGCAGCTAGTAGGTCAATCTGAAATTAATAAGTTTAATTTTTAGAACAAATTTAATAAGTATTGTAGCTCTAAAATTTCACTTATAATAAAATTTCACTTGTAATTAAAACTGCAATGATTACGTGATTAGTTTATGGTAAAAAAAAACTTATTACAACAATAAATAATGTATACCTTTTGCAATACATCTAATGTTAATTTGTCAAATAGCTTTTTGCTCTCGCGTACTTGACGTTGCGCCTTTCGGAAGTTGTCAAGGCCGCGACCCGTATCAGGATCTAGTTGTGCGCTCGTTGATTTCATCCAGCTTAGTGCAGCACGGTATTCAATTCGGGATTTTTCCATTGCAGCTACCGTCGCCCGCATATCACTCACAGCGCGGCCTCTAAAAGTCTCCACTTCGTGATAAAGCCTCAACAAAGGGCCCCTCACCGATACGCGCTGCTGCCCAGAATATGAAATAGCTTTACCTGCCGATACCATGTGTTTACCAGACGCATCCGCATTCTTTCCAGCATCTCGCAGGAATTTCCCTAACGAGTTCTCTTCTTGAGCCAAAATACACAATCTTTCCTGATATTGGTCCAATACTCGCTGTAATTGTAAGCAGCTGTCTGATATTGATCGAAATAATTCGAGTTTAGCATCGAGTTCGGCGTCAGACGCAACAATACACTCATCTTCCTTGGTTCCCAACTTTTTTAGCACAGTCTTTTTAGTTACCCAGTATTGATGTTGCATCATCTTACCAGAGTAAATGAACTATTTTGCACTGCGAGCTATCAGTTAATTATTAAAAAATCTGAAAATTAAATAATCAGCGAAACGGCTTGACACTCATGACATTATTTAGTTGACATTTTACTTTGACAATAGATTAACCTATAATGTTACCATAACTGTGAACAACGGTCTCATCCTCTTAAAATAGCTTTATATCTTCTTTTCGATAAGGCTGACAAAGTAAATTAAAAGATAGTTTGTGATCATACAAACTGTGTAATCGAAATAATTTTTAATTTTCAAATATCTTTCAATATCATTCAGAAAATAATCTGTGTTTTTGTCTATGACGCGAATATTTACAACCGGAATGTGGAATGGCCGCCGCGTTTCGCGTTAGTGCGAATGTATTGTGTTATCAAATCGTTTTGATAATAATATGTACAATTTTATTAGGTGAGAGTGACTCATTAACACAAAAGTGTTTAAATAATTACAATGTACTGTGCTACTGATAAAACTATCCCCGGTGTGTCATCGTCACAATCTTCAAAGAATGTCAAAGAAGGTAAGTTTGGTTGTCACTTGTGCCTTTATATTTTTATGTGTAAATATGTACGTAACTGTTTATATTTTATTTGACTAGATTCATTTAACTCACTCGTAAGCTTTGATTCAGATTTAGCGTAGTTTTTATCGAAAAGTAACCTTATTCACCTTTGTTTATGCCAAAAGTTTGTAGTTGTAACTTTTCAAGTTTACCAAACCAGTGTTTTATATACTGAAATGTTAATCTAATCATTCACGAAACACTAATCGTGCACATTTTAAGGCTTAAAGTGTTTGATGCTGCGATTGATTGAGTATTTCGATGATAAAAGCGTTAGAAAAAAGTCAAGCGTCTAGTCCAAATTATTATTATTAGGCATTCGTCTTCGGGCACTAGACTTTCAAAATGTAACGCACGCGAACAGCGTCCGATTCACATTCAGGTCACATCGAAATATGAAATTGTGTGTTGATACATGGTAGGTCTGCTACTATGATTAAATACAAGGTTTTTAGTGCATTATGAACATAAACAAGTTTTGCTAAGAGTTATAAGATAATGTTATTAACTTTGTCAAGGATTACTAACCTTTCACATTTTATATGCATTTTATATTACATTAAGTATACTTTAAACTGTATACCCTATAACAAATATATGAACTGAAATAAATGTGTGGGAAATAAAAAAAAAATGTAAATTTTCATGAGATCCTGTTCATCACAATTTTTAATAACAAACAAAATAGTAGTTTTTATTTTGTAACAAGAGACCTGTGCAGTTATTAAAGTAACTACTTTTGGTCAATTTTAAAATACCCCGGACAATATTATAAAAATCAGTTCCCACTCTATTTAATTATTCCAGTTGCTACATAAATTAAACCAGCATTTATTAAATAGGAAAACAAAATGTTTAACAAAGAAATAAATGTTTAATTTAGATCCCTAGTTAAATATTGATTTAATTTTAATTGTTTTCTGTATTGAATAATATTTTTTGTTTGATCTATTTACTACTGTTTATATAATTAATTTACTCAATATTAGAGTAACTATTTTATTAATTATTTAGTCTTTGTAACTATCATGTTTATTCGTAAGCAACTGTTTACCTAAGTTGAAAAATATAACTAGAAAAAAGTATTAAATCATTAGTATTTTTTTGTTCCAAGTATTGTATGCTAAACCACAAACAATATTAAACTACAATCAACTGTATTAACAAGTTGAACAAGTGACAAGTGGCTTTCGAAAATCCATGTCAACAATGTTTAACAAAAGAGTTTTTAACAAAATGTCGTATATTAGGGTAGCATTTGCCGGTAACGAGGTCAAGGTAGGCGACGTTTGATTCGCGTCTCGCGTGTCTATTCCTAACATATCGATCTAAGACTAACACGAAAGGCTTTTAGTGCCGAATTAGCATAGCCAAAGGTCCCCAGAATAATGTTTAAGGCAATGGAATGTAGCATAAGTTTTAGCAGATTTTCTTTTATGAAACGTAACAAAGTATACTAGACTCAACTTTTGAAAAGTTCGTAAATGTGTATCTGTCGCCACATTTCAGACTAGAGTGAACGCCCACTTAAAACCGAGTAAAATTCCAGTATAAGTCAAAAAGATCCACAGAAATCGACGCATGAAAGTTCATCAGATACTAATGTTCAGGGTTTTTCCGACACCAATAGTCTAGTTACCAGATTAGGATCTCTAAGATTTACAATTAGCTTTGTACGTCGTACTCTATCTTGCGTAAATACTAACAGTAGTAATAACTAATAGTTCTACTATATCTACGTCATTAGCGATTACATAAAAGAAAACACGATATAACAAAGCGAGACAAAAGGTCAAATGCTAGGATTGCGAACATTGCGAACTTTCATTACGTATGTTAGTGCAAAAACTAGTACGAAACTAGTTAATTAAATTCTATCGCTATAACGTCACCTCTTTATCTTCATGCAACTGCATTATTATTTAATTTAAAACATAAATACAGTAAGTCAAGATATCTGTCGACTTTTTTTTTCATTATCAAAGCAGATTAGTCGATCTGTGCAACTTTATCGCTGTCATGTTTCAGATGAGTGACGAATGATTCCCATAGACTTGCCTTTGTGTTCTGTAAATGTTGATATGTTTTTTGTTTCATTGCACTGGTTATGTCCGTTAGAGGTGACAATTTTTTTTTGTAAACTCAAACGATCAGAATAGGACAAATTCAAGACTCTGATTCAATTCCATAACTTGTAGAGCATGGATTTTGTACGTATTATTTGTCGTTGATTTGCTAAAGATTTTTGCCTCGTCGATTTTGGACTTCATTGCCAAATTCATACCTGTTCCTTTACACCGCAAGTAGAACTAGTTCACCTTGAAATTATCAAAGGAACGAATTTTGTATTTATAAAGAGGGGTGAATTCTCGTTACCTGATTTCGTGTTGCGGTTCCCAGACACCTGTCGTAGCGGTCGTCGTGTACAATAGGTGCAGGTACACTTGGCGACCTTGAACGTCTTATAACCAAAGTCATCTATTATAAATATTTTTTCACTGAAAGTTGTACCTTTCTTTTATGTTTATATTATAATGAGGAATACATTGTTGAAAGGATTAGAAATTTTATCTAGCTTATAATAACTATAATTATTCGTATCTTTATTACGCTAACTTAGTTTATTAGTTACCAATAGATAATAGAGTGAACATAAAAAAAATAGCGACGACATAAAAAACTACCCGCCTTGTCTTAAAATAATCTCAAATCTTATGTAACGGAACACCAGTTCTAACAGAAATAGAAAGCAAATTATCTTGCTACCGATTAAATTATAAAACAATAATATTCAAAATTTATGAAATCCCGTATACATTAAATTTATAAAGATAAAATAAGACGACATTTACTCGCTAACGTAAACATGCCGTTTGTCCCAGTTCGAAATAACATTTCCCAGGTCGGTGGCCTGTAATGCCCGCTCTTAAATGTCAGAGGTCGTGATAACAGATAGAAAGAGCTTTGCGTTGCAGATACAGACTCCGCTGAGCTAGTTAACCTCTTAAATTAGTTCATTGCTTTGATATATCTTTGTAATATAATCTAGGGCGATTTGCGAAACGAAATTGCGGACTATTTATTTTAACGTGTTCTTGTAACGTGATTTTCTAAGTAGTCTAATATTATCTTCTGTTTGTAGTTTATGGAACCAAATATATTCTTGCCTTATATTTCGTTAGTATGTTTTTTTTGGAACTCTCCCGCGGTATGGTAATTAATCCTTGTGTCGTAAGGATTTTACGAACATTTCAATCATAATCTCAAAGACACCCAAATCAGAAAAAGCATTTGTGGATCAGACAAATGCTAGTCCTACGCGGGGATCGAACCACTGCACTACGCTCTCATTGGATTTGACGTGGCCTAATACCACTCGGCTATCCATGCAGTCAAGTCATAATTAAGTTGATTAATTACAATAAACATTACTTAATATAATTTTCATGTAGTCCTTTTCAATATATAGTATGCATTTTGGACACCCTAGGTCAGAGTCCTCTAGCTTCTCCACATCCACAATTTGCACTTAATGTCCACTATTGTCAGAGCCTATTCAGCAAAAATAGTCCGCATATGTTAACAGGATGCTATTCTACTTAACCTAACATCAAACACAAAGTAAATGTCAGTCAAGACTTGGACACGACCTTTTGTTCAATGTTTAAGCCATTGATTCACATAATTCCTAAATTATATAGGTACAAGTAACTTTATCCATAACTAGGGGCCCTTTTCCTCTTAACATTAAGTACACGTTAGTTAAAGTAACACGAATAAAAAATTAAAGTACCCGCATGATACGCACTACAATGCCACGCCTTCAATAAAAATGATAATGAAACACCTCTAATCCAATTCTCTTTAATAGTGTTTTTTTGGATTAATTCAAGTTCTATACTAATGTTGTTGCCTTGTCAGCCTTAGTACACAATAAGCTCTAAAACTTGCTAGCGTTACATTAGAAACTATGAACGTAATAAATATTGAATATATTGAAATTACGCAATTTACTTAACAGACATTGTTCCTATGGTCTTGGTAGAGACTCCATCATCACGGATCTCGCATCGCATCGCATTTTATTCAATCGCAAAGTAAAGTAGAATCTAATTTGGTAAAAAATCTACTATTAACTCGCCTGGACAAGTATCTAGCACTTTGCAATCGTAAGCCATTTTAACTTTATTACTCCTTTATTTGATTAATTACTGGTGTTCGTTTCTTTAGATCTATTATATTGCCCTATAAAATTGCTCAGAAGGGTTTTTATGTTTCTCCAATAATCTCTTTATGGTTACAGTCTACGACAAGTGGTTCCTTGAATCCCATATTGAGCCCTAAATACTTTACTTATGAACCATAAAAGGCATGTAATAGCACTTTCCAGCAATTTAATAACGTTTCTTGAAATAGACAAAACAATTAAAGTAACCGTCGTGAAAGCTCCGAAGACGGCTCAAGCCATATTGTATTTACTTGTTAAACATTAACATCTATTTATCGTGACGGAGAGAATTACTTCGGCAAAGGCTACTACTTTAATATTAGCATAAGAATCATATGATGGGCGAAGTAAAAAAGAAGTTATCACAAAAGGTTAAGTAAATGCATGTGATGGAGTACAAAAGTGATCTTTAAATATGTTTGCGTAGGATAACTTAAATAACTCGTGACATACGTTGTCACTAAGTACAAGAACACGTTGCGACACCTATACATTTACATTACATCTTATATTTAGAGAAGAAGCAACGTTATAATGATTAAGTTGGTATAACGGAACAACATTTCTTGCGACTCCAAAAATAGAAAAGTAATAAGCAAAGACAGGAGGGTAATGGCGCGAAACCCTCCTAAGTTTGCGGCATTGCCCGCTCCGGATCTGATGTAACGTATTCAGCTTACCGTCGAACTCATAAATATGACAGTTTAGACGGCAAACTCGGAATTTACAGCAGAATCGTTAGAGGATTATATTTCATGGGTTATTAGATAATTAATCGACTGGACTGGTCCCATTACGGTATTAAACTTGACAGGTATATTTTGCTTTGTTCTCTAATAATTAAATTTTCAACTGAGCTCGAGTCTTAATTGTTAATTCAAAGGTTATAAAAGTGGCACATTATCGGTCTTTGAAGGTATTCATGGTGATGCGGCAATTATAGTTTGCCTAGCCTACGGCAACGAATGTATTGATGCGTCAAACATAGAGCGAGGTGTATTCATGAAAGGCCGGGGTGGTCTGGGCGCCGCGTCTGCTGACACAGTTCCGGGCGCCGGCGCGGCGGGCAGGGCACTGCAGCCCAGCCAGACGACACGCGGTCGCCCTCACGAGCGCTCCCGCCCTACTGACAGCTCCCCGAGCTACTGCGATCGCGAACTTATAACTTCTTTTGAATTCCGAACGTTTCTGTTGTGATCAAACATTAACGTCGTAGCCATTGTTCTGTTATGACAATAGCGTTGTGCGTAAGCCCGCTTCCATCTTAGTAAAGTTATCGAGGTGATTGTAAACATTTTAACCTCCTAAGTGGTGTCACGAGTCGACGAAAGTTCCCTTTGACGTTATTGGCGAACAGTGAGGCGTTTGTGGACTAAAGTCCTCGATTTTGAGGGTCGAGTGGTGTACTTTTGAACTGTGTGGTATAAAGAACTTCAGACCTTAATTTGTTGATTCATACAGTTTGATAAAAGGAGTTTTGAGAGGGAGAACGTCCTTGTGAACAAAAAGCTAATAAAAGCCGCCAAGCTGTATTCTTTCGAAAATTTCAAGGTGTACGAATATGACGAAGATAGGACGTGCAACGGCCATGAAGATGGGTTCGGCACATCGAAGAGAAGTGAGTAGTTTGTTTTATGAGGTCGTAAATTTAGTTTATGTATAAACTATTCAATAGATGTTTCTATATCAATTGATGTGCCGTTAAATAATAGGAGAAAATACATTTCGGAAACTAGACTTATAAAAACTTTCCGTGTAGATAGATTTGGTAAAAGATTTGATCAAGATACAGTGTCATATCTTATGATGTCTCTAGGTACTCCGAGCTTCATATTACTTTAAGCTTTTTAAAACAGTCTTTGCATCTAAATGTGAAGAGAATAGGTTTCTTGCATTGATGATGTAACCGCTCAGGTGTTCTGTAAGTTCACTATGTGTAAACAAAGACCATTGATGAATACTTACGTAAAGATTGTTTGAAATTCTTCATTAATCCTACAATCGGAGATAATGTGTAGAATATTGTATCGAACAGATTGTCATAATATGGTTTATGTTTATAATACTTATAACACCTGTACTTTTTGTAAGTAAACATTTGTCCAGCTTTAATTGAAATATTTTGATGGTTTATGCTTTTTCACAAAGTTATCACTTAAGGTCAATCTTAAGTTTCATATTATATTAATTACATCTTTTTTCTCACTACTTTTAATTATATGTCTAGGAAAGTTTTTTTTTTGTTAGACTTTCTAAATGTCGTCTTTGTTGTCGGATAAAATATAAAATCAATGAGATATAATATTTATAAATATCTTGACCTACAAATACGATAAGGCGTGCCTGCCGTCTCATGAAACTTTAATGATACCATGAAACGTATCCACAATCAATATCTAAACATCGGTTATGTTTCTCAGGAAACTTAGTAAACTTGATGTGGGGAACGTATCATTATTGGACGTGGCTATGAATTTTTAACACTAAAAACGGAAATTTATCTTCCATCATGACAGTAGGCTTAATAACCCATCTTTGCTTCATGTGTCTTTTGTCTTAAATTATAATTAAGTACTGTATATATATTTTACTAACTGTTGCCCGCGTCTTCGTCCCCGTGGGTAGAAGATATAAGTTATGATTTATACCTGCCCTGTTTTTTCACATATTCCGTTGTATCTTCGCTCCTATTAGTCGCAGCGTGATGGTTTATAGCATAAAGCCTTCCTCGATGAATGGTCTATTTAAAAAAAAAGATTTTTTCAATTTGGACCAGTATTTCCTGAGATTAGCGCGTTCAAACAAACAAACCAACAAACTCTTCAGCTTTATATATTAGTATAGATTATAATAGTATTTGGTACAATATTTTACACAACTATAAGTAATATATTTTTAAACTAGTAAAAATCTATTTAAAACAAAAGATTATGAAATCGAACATACTACTGAACGATATCAGTCGTATAGTCTTATATTTATTTTATCAGATTTTGCAGGAAAATCCGCCCCAAATTGTTGACCATCTAAGTAGCCTAAACAAACGGAGTTATAGACAGGGAACATTTATAAGTTTGTCAGCCAATTGATTCACCAATAAACGGTAAAGACAAGAAAAGAAAGAAGGAAAGAAAAAGTGTTTTATTGCGAACTTGAACGCATACATAACACAACAGACTATTATAACATAAAAAAAAAGATATAACAAAAAAGAAAAAAATATATGTATATAAAAACAAACAAGAATATGATTTTTTCGTAAAAGTAAAACGTATCTATCATCGCCATCGTAAATGCTTGCAGAAATAAAGTTTGTCTAACATCAAAAGGATAAATTTCTATATCCCACCGATTTGTTGGCTGGTTTTCAAGTAGAAACATGACAACCTAGGCGTTTAGCTTAAGTTTCTTCTGCAATAATGTTTTTCAACACTTCAATTTGATTTGGAATTACGACTATGAGTTAATCGAATCTAAATTTTAACGGGCTTTTTCATATTTCCTTAATACCATGAGTTGACGTTATTTTTTATGATTTCCTGGTGCCGTCATAATAAATGTTATTGTGTTTTTGAACAATGATTGCACATGGTACGAGTATTTTTTTGTAGAAGTAACTCAACTTATTTTTTGCCAATTGTTTTTGCATAATGTAGAGAAGAATTTGGTCTACTTCATGTTCTTAGAACTTATTTAGGAAAAATAGTCGTAATTTTTTTTTTTGAGCAGTTTTACAATGCTGGCTAACCGGGAATAAAAAGATAGTCATGTGACATGTTAGGGTACCTACATAATAATATAGGTACATATTTGCTGGTGCAGTTGTTCATTATCTGCTGAGAACTGCTATTATAAACCAATTTATAGATAACTCTTTGTGCCTCATATTTCATTATGTTCCTATTTTCTTGGGATGCTGAGGCTTCGCTTCCAGCCAACATAACTATGTCCCTATTTGACCTCCACAATCCTTAAGACAGTATAGAATCTCAAATGGAATTCACCTAACCGGTAACAAACTATCCATCCGGTATGCATATTTAAAGTACTTTAGCATTGTACCAAAAACGAAGCTTTAAAATATATAGTAATGAATTAGCAGAATTGCACCCTAATTTGTACATTCACATTCCTAATATGCTATAACTCATCAAAACGATCGTAATAAAAATTACTAGGACCAATTACCGTTCGTAACGCCAATACATTATGTTGTTGTTTCCTTATCGTGTAGTTTCACGTAATATATCACCAGCTGTTCCATTTTAAGATAGTAGAGAAAACTAATAAAAATACAGTTAACGTATAGTAAGGAACATTTTTGGGATTGAGCTCTCAATGACAGAAGACTTAACCAGAAAAGTATAATGTGCTCGTCTTTATTTCATCAGATCGTTTAATTATCATATTTTTATACCTACTACAATTCAATCCAAAACATAATTTGTACTTGAATTGGAAGACACGTACGTATCGACAAGCCACCTTTGAACATTGACTGATGGATTAATAAATCAGTATAATGTTTATAAAAATGTACGTAATCGATTTGCAATACTTTATAATCAATCGATTTATCTTCCCGTACGAACAAATTTCTTTTATTTTATCGTGTGTCGACGTGATTAATTAAGGCCGTAAATGAAATGCGGTAAAGAGGTATTGTAAGGTACCTTTCTCGTATAATATCGGGTGTAGTGCAATCCACCAGCAGCAACATAAACTACATTCGATGCTGTATAAGTAACCAGTCAAGTAAGCGTAGCGAGGAATAAGCAAGCAAGTACCACCACATACACAGTCATCGAAAGATAAGAGTAGGTGAACTGGTGAACGGGCGTTGGCTTGACTTGTCTGTCTGGCTGCCAGTAAGCACCGGCGCTTCGACCCGACAGCACGGCGTACGCGCAACCCACGCGACTCGGTAAAAAAAAATCTAGGCCGCTCTCATGTGATAGTTTACCATTTCTCTCGCTTATTATGGAAAAAGTGTGCACAGTGGTCACCCACTGTAATAATTTCTGATATTTACCGTACTTTTCTTTGTGGAACACGAAGCTGATATGATTGCAAAAATCTGAAGTGCCAAAAACTTAATTTACCACTTTTATCTATGTGGGCTACGTGATAAGGTGTCAAGTGTGTTACCGTTTTTGGTTTTGTTTGTTTTCACGCAAATCGCCGTTAGTAGCAGACGTTTCTTTCAAGTGTTCGTTTTAAGTTAGTTTTGGTGAATGAGTCAACTAACAGGCGTCGGAATTGTTAACTTTGTCAACGTGCTGCCCACCATTTCTGAAGGTAATAAATTATTTTCCAAGAAGAATAAAAGATCTGCGTGTTGTTATTATAATAGACTAACAATTGACTGTAACTAATCGTAATGTATTGACATCAGTGTGATGAAGCACTGATTGTTATAAGTGAACCATAATTCATAACACTCATTGTAGTTCTTTTGTTTAAAAACTGGTCTGCAGTCTGCACTATAGCATGGCTTGTAAAACAATCTCTTAGCAGGTAGCTATTTTAATGCAAGAAACCCCCCTTTTATATGGTGTGCTGCACTTATGGTGATTCAAACACCACCCGCGTATTTATCTTATTACAAGTATTACGTGTCCGACTGTACCTACCGTACACACTCGGTGCAAGCCTGTTCACGTTTATTGTTTTATTTACGTAATACACTCATGTTATTTATATAAACAATGTAATTGTAATATGGATAAACCACTATTTTAGCTATTTATTAAATTTATGCTTGCTATGAAAACATGCGAAAAGAATTAATATAATGACTTGTTATTTGTACAAACTTAGAGATTTTTTATGCGATTTCAACAGTAATTCACAATGAGAATCTTACTTCTTGAAGGTCAAATTTTACAGCTCGTTTGCTACACTCATTCCTTGTTTGAAACATCATTCCTAAGTAATTTCAATGCTCTTTCATAAACGACTCGTTTTTTGTTTACTAAGAAATAAGAAACAATGTTAATTTTTCGCAGTATTTTGTTAACGATGATATGCCTGACACCAATGTTCGTGAAAGTACACTTTCTTTTTTGCTAAGAGCGTTTATTCATTGCTGTGTTATCTGTCAAAAGGGGAATCCACAAACTGGTTAAGGTGAATGCTAACTCGTAAATTACGGAATCAACGATGAATCAATTTACGATCAGTTTCACGACTTCCAGTATTAAAATGTATGTTATACCATACAGAGCTATTTATATGTGTGCATCTATTAAGATCCCTAAGTTATATTGTTCTAAGTTTCTTGATCACACTGTTGATAATATCTTAATGCTATTATGTTCATGCGCGCCGACTATTCCATAAAATATTCTGTGAACAGGCATATCTTGATGTTATGCGGAAATGGTTGAAACACGTTCTTTGAGAGGAGTTGGTGGAGAGTGAGTCAGAGGCTAAAAAGCTCGCGGCCTTGGTGGCATCCGCCTTATCCGGCAGTTCGGCGCAGGCGCAGGTGCGACCGGCCGGCGCTTCGGGTCGACGACCCGCAGGACGAGAGATTAATTCCTTTTGCCAGCAATTCAATCAGGTTCTTAAGGTTCTGTAAATAAATATGTAATGTAAAATGCGATTTCTAAAATAAAAAATATGTAATCTTTGGAGGAAGTTGGGATTCTGTCTGGATAAGTGATTTCTGGAAAAACATACAAAAATTTGTTACATAAGAAATCAAAGCCTGTGTTGAAATAGTGTAGAGCGCGCAGGTAAACAAACAGTTTTGTACAATAATTTATCCTTTCTTCGTGTACCAAGAAATTCTCAGGAGATAAACTTTAATGTTACTGCAATGCGCTTCCGACTAATATCGCAAAACTAAGTTTTCTATTACACAGCGGTTGCGAGGTATGGAGCCGGCTAAGACACCTAATAATCACCAGTTTGTTAAGATTGTCGCATGGCGTTCCCAGTGGCCGCCACCTTGGACCGAGTTCCCGCCACGACTAGTTTTTACCATCGCTATGCCGGCCGTTAATAAGAACTTGCACAGTTGCATTCGCCACATGTGTCGTAAGCTTTGACAGTTTGTCGCAAAGAGCGCTTTTGTTTATATTCCATTCCAGTTTTTCGTTTACGTTATTTTGAATGTTGTCTACGTTTTGTTTTGCAAGGATAGTCACGTAGAACCAAATTCCGCGAAGGAGGTTCAATAAGTCGAAGAAATAAAGGAATGGCTTCTTCGATTATTGAAGTAACGTGCTGTAGCCTGAGAATTTATAAAAAAAACACGTGAAGTCATATGAGACGTAGTCAAATTTAAAACAAACCACGTGCACCTTTGAAAAACGTTTATGGAATAATGTGGTATAAAAAGGTATGACAACCGCGTGCAAAAAAAAATGCATTCAATTGAAGCAGCTTCTCTGAATACTAAAAAATCGATTCAATGAAATACCTTTGTTTTAAATATCTGAATCGTATACGTTTCGGTAACTGGCCCAAACACGTTTCGGACGTTAGATTTTAAATGTTCATATCATTGGACCTTGGAAGGTCGCAAACCGCCATGCGTGGTTGTTCTGAGGTATAAATACACAGGTTCTTGTAGTTCGTTTGTCCGTGACACGCGTTTACGTTACTCTAGGAAGTTGTTAGAAACAATTATAGGCAATTTTCAAGACGGCAAAAACTCAGACTCATGTTTCATACGATGTACAGTTAGTTTTATGTTTACCACAATACTCGGCTCATTACAATCGAAAAGGAAGAGAAAAATATTTACGGTATTTCTGAAGTATATGTACAAATATTAATTGTGTACTTTACTTTAGAAACATTAAAAGTGTTGCTACCTCCCACTTGAAACAGAAGTGCGGTTCATGTAACAACATAATGTTGAAACCATTTATTGAAATGTCCCTACACTAGTCCATTGCGTTACGTCCCCGACTATTTTGGCGTCTCATAACCTTGGCTTTACGTGGTTTATGTAAAGTAGGGTCGATTCTTGTATGTACGCCTTTGTTTTATTTCGATTGCGGGTTCCAAGTAGGAGTAATAAAATAGTATTTGTTTTACTTTTTAGCCTTGTTTAATTGTTCTGTACTTCATTCTCGTAGATAATTTAATACCTTTTTGATTTCTACTAATCATAACAATTATTAATTACCACAAGAAGGTCGACGGAACTGACAAAAACGTCGAAAGCACGCGAACATTAAAGAGGCGTTTACAAGAAATAAGAAATTCGCCGTGGATTTCTAAACGCAATAATCCCATAGTTCTGTAGGGAGAACGCAGAACGGTTGGGTGGGCACGCAGCGCGTCGACTTGACCACGCCTCGGCGAGCCCGCCGGCAACCGACAATGATATGGAAACTATTGTACCACTTGCATTAATATACTTTATATCTGCTACAGTCACGAAATCGGCTCGTTCGAATGTACGTTGCATTTGAGATAGCGCACGAACAGAGACAAGCTAAGATTGTGCTGTAAATCAACGTAATGTTTCTACATCGTGATTTGTTAATAAGCTTGTGTATATCTAACGGCTTTATTGTATACTGGCTGCGGTTGCGGCTTTGCTTGTAAAAGTTCACAATTTTCTCGGATAAAAATCATACCATTATGGTAATCCAGAGTATTTCTTTGTGAAAATTTGCATTTAAATCCGTTTAGCTCCTGCGGCGTTACTAGGTTGCATATTGAGATGAGTTTATTCATGCTCCTTTAGCGCAGAGTTAAGGATATTTCCTAGATTCTCATGGGTTTAAAATCACTATACATGTTTTTTTTTATAGTCATTCCCTTAGATCAAATTGCGTATTTCATGACCAACCTTCATGTTCATCTGTTTGCTTTCCGGCATCGTCGACGTCTTTGACATGAATATTTTATCTTCTCCATGACTACAACATATGACTTGTGAACGGAGTTTGTGTACTCTCATTGACATTTTTAGGTTAAGTAAACGACTTTTAACGCTCTAAATATTATATAATGTCATCACAATTAAGATAACGAAGCGTAGTAGTTGAGTTGTAGCTATCTTATCTTGGTAGTAAGTAAATCTCGGGAATGTTTTTATAGAGATTCAGCCTTAGTAACAGCTAATAAAGAGCGTCGCCTATCATAATGCTCGCGTGTTAATTAATGATCTCGAATAACGTCAGTAAATGTGTACTTTGTTTCGCTTTCTTGACTTTCGTGTTCATTCTCTCTTCACTTTATTTTAACATTTGAAATACCATTTTTACGAACTCGTACGGAATAATCTCTGATAATTTTATCAACAATCAGTGTGTTTGTGTTATATGATATTTTTTAAAACCCGACTTTAATTATATTTGCTTTTGTCTTAATTCCTGTCGGGACATCCCCAACAACATTTACCTTTCTTATAATTATTCGTAAGAGTAAAACGTAGTTGAAAACTTAATAAAAGCTTAAAAAAACATATAACAGATTTATACTGAAAGCCGAAACCCATTGGTTACTTTCTCCAACATGCATTTGTCGGGCTTTATAATCCCGTCTGAAAATAATATCAGATTTAAAAATATTTTCCACTTGTTTGTATTTATGGAATTACGAGCACGCTTTAATATTCAAGCGTGTTGGTCTTTCTTTTTATTATTCAAGACAAGAAAAGAATTGCTTTTCGATTTCACCGTGACTTTCATTCAATGCTGATCTGGGAATTAATGAAAAACTTATACATTATACTGCATGAGATCAATTATTGAGTTCATTAGCATGATGATGAGAATTATGAAAGTATAGGATTCTAGAAAGGAGTCAGTACTCTTTATGCAAAAAAAGTTCAGGTTAGCATGTAGGTGTATTCACGACATTGACCCACATGGAAATAAAAAATAATTTGATGTCATATTTTAATGTCTTCTTGTCACGCGATGTATGCCATTTCTATAGTGATTTAGTTATTTCCTCCTCCCATGACCATTATTCACAGAGACTAGAGCACAATTTTCCCACTTACTGCTGAATCTTTAAACAGTATAACAGCATAATGTGTCGGAGTTCAGTTTCCACATGAACAAAGAAAATAACGGTAGCAATTTGTCCGTATTCTGTACATCTACAATTCACGAGGCCTAACGTCATTTTCCACGTGGTGTAGCGTTCTCATGCGGTGCGAACATCAACAACAATCGGTACCAGAATACGAGTGGCACAACGGGTTCAATTCGCATTTACATTACAATTGTTAGCATTGTGTACAGAGTCACAGGTTCGAGGTCGCGGCTTGTGCACCCGCGCCTCAATGGACCCCTTTGTAAGATAAAGTTACCGATCTAGATCCCGCTTAACTTGCCGTACGAATACATTTATCTTCATCATTGTGTGTTTGTGTAAAGTATTTGCGATATGGAATGACCTGAATTGCTAAGTAACGCTTAAAATAACAATATGTGAAGTCATGGCTTGTTGTCGTCGGTTTTTTCATGTTTGTGTTACACTGATATCGTTTATCAAAGATTTTTGGTGTTGAAGAGATAATATAAGTTCCGCACGCGGTCGTTGACCATGTAAATTCTACTCTGTTTGAATATTAGCATATTCTTTAAGCAATTCTTATCAGGTAACGATTGTAGTGCGGTAGTCGATTTAAATTTAATGAAATGTGAGGCACCGAAACACCTGCAACGCAATCGGAAATTAAAATCGAATCGAATTAATATTCTTCAAACGTATTTGACGTAACGTCCGACGTACCGATTTGGTTCATTCGCACTGTATTGTGTTTTTTCTCCATCTTCTATTATAGTTATGGTCTCCGCAAGAATGGGTCGTTTCATTTTATCGTCCCTCTATTGTACGGTTGTCACCTTGCCCTAATGGCGTGCTGTATAGATTTATGAATGACAATATTGTTTCTATGTTGTTTTTATTACCCTTTTCTATTGTGGTTTGGTCAGTTTAATTCCAGCGAATAGGCCGAAATGCCTGAATGTTTGAGAAGTACCAACGCTTTATTGTATGAGACATAACAGATTCAACGAGCAAATATGAAAATGAAATATGTGCAAACGTGTATTTTGAGATTGTTTTTCACTTAGATTACAATGGAGGTATTTTATTGTCCAACCACACTATTATTATAGAAGATATTGTCTCACCTCTTAATAGTTCAAGTGTAATTTCCTGTGTAAAGAGCAAAGATTATATTTATCTGTATGTTATTAAAACAATTTGTGAGACTACGGAGAAAGAATAAAGAGCATTTACCTGTTATGTGAGCTAATAACAATTGTATTTGTACTATTATCATATTCTTCTATGAAGAGTCGAGTTATTTGTTGCTGTCTCGGTTATAATAGTCACTTAGAAACAAAGCTGCCTACACCTCTGGTCAGTGACTAGTAATCTTTATAGATACAACCAGAAATGAAATGCTCATTATATTAAACTTAGCTGTGTACACATCCGTCATAAGAAATCCTAACATTTAACAAACAACTTCCATTTATATTTCCGTTATAATTGTGATAGTGACCTTCGTACCCGTAAACGTTAAAAGCGCCTATCGATATTATCGAAGAAGTATATTTATGTAAACGTGTTGTATATACAATGACTAATGTTAGAAGTATAAACAAATTCGTGCAGTGATTGAAGGGAATCATCAGTGTGTTTCTAAGTCATGAGTCATGGGTCCATCAATGTTACGATATTCCGAATGCCGACTGCTTGAGTCATCGCTTAAAAATAACTGTTGCAAGATATCTTCAAGACCTAGATTTGACCCACGCAAGAATCTGTATTGTCAGACCATCTCCATTCTTATAGTGTTTCTTTCATTTTCCTCTTCTGTTACAAAGACTTGTTCATCAGAAATTCTGTAACTGTCATCATCAGCAACAAATATTTCCGTCCCATTCTTTTCAGTTAAAATACACACTGAAATAAATATGGATAATATAATATTTTCGTTATGTTTATTGTTTGTTGTAATTGCATTTAAATAATTGTAATTGTATTCATTACGGGATTTTGGTGTGGTTTGTTTAATTCCCATAGGTCTTACCGTGATGTGCTAAATTAAGGATAAAACGAAAGCAATTGTTACGTAGTTATATGCAGGACAGGGACATGAACAATATGATTTCCTTCCTTTAATAATTTTGTCTCAAAATTTCACTTGGAAACGTGTTTTGCATCCTGCTGCTATTGCATTTTAGATTCGTTAATGGGGTTCGTTCAGATAAATCATAGTCTACCTAAATATCCGAGGAATGTGAGTACTGTTTTGAGTTTTGGTAATATGGTTATTGTATTATATTTTCTACGTTTCTCCTACTGAATAACTTGGCTTCTGTTCAAACGCTGATTCAACTACTGCATTACTGGCGCTTGCCCTGTCACAATATTTTACTATTTATCTGCACTTATGTAATTATATCGTAAATAAACTTGCTGTTTTAGTTTTATTTTGGTTAATTCTTTCTCATCTGGGTATTGGCTGATTCTTTTATAAGACGTGGCAGTGTATTTTCGTGACTTGATGTCGTTCATTTGTGGTTTTATATGTTTTGCACTCCGAAGTATTCGTTCGAGACGCATGACACTTTACACTTTTCGGTAGCTAAAGATTTGGAACTCCATAAATTATGGTAGTTAATGCATCCCCAAATTTAAGCACGTAACTGTTTATTTTTAAATTCTGCCGTTTAGAAATACTGCAAGCGAACCGATGGCAAAAAGATGTTTATATTATAAATAGTTTTCTCCCTCCGTTTTGGCTTTAAATTTATAGTCCTAGTAATTTATCACGTTTATAAATAACTTGATTTATTACAAGTTCTTATTCAAGGCCCGCTGCTTAGTGTTACAGTTAATTCTTTTTCATACAAACGTTTCCTGATCGACTGAGGCACTGAGTTATTGTCATGGTTAACTCAGTAATTGCTGTAAACAGAAGCATGTACCTAGTCATTATGTGAGAATAGCGGTTCAGTAGATGATTGATCGAGTTCACTTGTTCGTGTCGTAACGTCATTAAATATTTCGATTAGAGGCGTGTAGACACATATTTGTTGTACAGGTTCTTCGATAATAGATTACATTTATTTTTAGGTTCGGTTTACATATCAATCATCGTTGTTATGAAACACGTTTTTGTTGTTTTAGGATAATGTTTATTTTGCGTTTGGATAACGTAGTGTTGCGCAGGCGTTGGGCAGTGTGCTGTCTGTGTTGAGTTTGTGTTGTATGCAGTAGGCGGAATGGCACGCGGCGGGTGTCGTGGCGGCGCGGTGCACCGGCACTCCGCGGCCCGCGACGCTCTCGGCAAGGTCGACGAACGACTTTCGCACGCCGCCGCCGACCACGATAACCCGTCGCGTTTTGTCACACTCGCTGGCTTCACTTTACTCAGCCTCTATTGCTGCATACCACGTAAATTAGGTTATTATGCTCTATTGATAGCAAAAACTAACTGACTTATACATGTTTGTTTATAAATAAATGCTCTTGATATCTATAATGTTATCGTGTCAATCGCAAGCATGAAATGGTGCATCCTTTATAAAGACAATAGTATACATAAATTGTGAAATGGTTAAGACTGGTAGTTTTTCAATATTCATTTAGAAGTAAATCTATCTTCATCTCGGCCACTCTAAATTCAGGCAGATGATTTAGTGAATAGAGCAAAGTCAAATCAAATGAGTGACGCTCAATAAACATTTTGAAACAGTGCAATGAACTTTTGGCTGCGTTCTAGGGAAAGTAAAAAATAAATACTGACGGACTAACAGTAAATTGATAAGGGATAGATATGTCCGTCCTGTTATCTATGATATAAGCCTGCACAAACATTTTAACTTATCACTGATATTGAATGTGAATCAATGTGTGCTATCGGACGTCCGACGGTCTAACGTTTGTTAGCGTTACTTTCTATGTAAGTGAGGTTCAATCGTATGTAAAATGATCTTACTGTCTTAAAATAAAGGTGCTGTCAATGCCAAAGGTGTTAGGACGGCTGTAGTTTAGTGTATTTTGTGTTGTAATACTCTATTGTGAATAAAAATGTAAGGTCTACGTGTGGGCGAGTGCCCACGCATCCGTCTCCAATTCAACACAATTTTCTTATTTAGTTGCGTTGGTTTTTATCAAAATGATAACTGCTCATTCAGAGAACATTGTAGAGCCCATGAAAATATTTTACAGATGATATCATCATTTATTCTTCTATGAATACGTGACGCTGGTCACACATTTAATTTCAGTTCCGTTTTTGCAATTTCACATAAATTATGATAATTGTAATTATAATCGGGCAGATAAGTGTTAGATACATTTTCAGTGTATTTATTAAAACGAATAAAGTACGCTATATTCACGGAAATAAAATTTATATCTGTAGGGGCTATTCTGATATTTGTCGCGCAGTAATGCGGGCGTGGACGACAGGGCGTGGGCGTCGGGAATGAGTTCATTGGACAGTCCCGGCATGCGGAACTGTTATTAGTTCATTTCATCTATTTACTGATTTCTTTGCCACTTACGTAAAGCGAAAATATGTAATAGTGCGACCTACTCGGACCACTCTACATCCGATGCCTCATCGCTCAAACCATCCTTTGCAAAAATCCTTCTTTAGACCTGTGTCACGAACATAGACATATTGTCACATGTCGAAGCCCCATTCCCTTTTCAGAGAAATATATTTTGCTCAGCCGTAACAAACTTTATGACAGGCCTATGTAAACACAACTTACCGTCATATACTTCCTTCAGGCTGAGAAACATAATCCTTCTAAGAATTTCCCGGGCGCGATTGCATTGACGTGAGTAGTGAATCTACGTTATTTCCTTACAAGACTAACTTAATCATCGTTGGAAGCTTATTTATTGGTATGCTAAACCTACTCCCGGCCGAATTCCTCCCAGGATGTTGCGGCAAAGTAGTGTGCTTCGTTGCGGCTATTTTATGAATCGTTAATTCGCTCATAAATGAATTTTGCTTCTACGTTAACGACAAGCTTTCAACATAATAACGACTTTCATTAGCAGGTAAAATGTTCAGGTTAATTGATATGCGACATTAATGCTGATTATTTTTCATGGTTATTTTTTCTACTTATATCTATGATGAGTCAGTTTTTTCTGCAAAGTTATGTGATCGTTTTGCATTAATAAATGTCGTTTAAATAACTAAATTGAATACATCTTTATATAATGGCGAATGCTTAACGTTTACCGATTGATTCGCTAGGTATGGTAATTACATACATTTTATGATTGCACGTGGCCAGCAAGCACGTCTGCGTGATGTAACATAATATATTAGTAATGTATGTTGGCCACGCTGTTCATATTGTTCCTGACGCTTTCCAGATTAGATAGCGTTGACATCGTGATGTTTGTCCAAGGTGGTCATGTTTGAACAGCCTGTAGCGCAGGGCTGTTGACTGACACGGTGACGCCGAATTTAACCCCATACGTCAAACAATACTAAGCCTTATCGGCACATAACACAGACATGTATCAACATGGCATAACAATCTCACAGCTCCACCAAACCTACACACTCAACACAGTTTGCCCATGTTGTCGGACAGGTAAAACTTGTGTTCCTACATGTACAAACATTGCGACAATAAATATATTTCCAACTCTCTAGAGGAATTATCTAACTAGCTATTTGTTGTCTCTAAAAGAGTAATATCACGGTGATTTATATGGGCTATTAAATCCGTTTTCACTATAAAGATAGCAAGCAGCATGCTCAATAAATTGGAAATCCAAGTGGACCTATAAAGTTTTCCATTTGCCAGCTTCATAAAATTGGTCTATGTCGTTGACTACAACGCGGACATCGTTGTGATAATACCTCGGTGTTCGTGAAGCAGTATTTCGCTTTCTAGGTCAGTGCAGGGAGAGCAGCTCGACTGAAATATTTGATAAACTATAAAGCTCAATGACTGCGGACTGCGGCCTGGACTCGTCTCTGGGCCGGAGCCAACACACTGAAGGAAACCAGATAGAATTCCTCGGTGTAAAGTTTACGATTGTAATTTTAATAACTCGTGCTGATCATGTCACGCTACATTGAGTGACGTACATATTGCGCTTAATTTACTTTTATGTTTGTCATTACTCTAATTTGGTTATTAAATATCCAATTTTTTATAAATTGTATTGTCTTTCGTCTAGTGCTCTGCGTTATGTTCGTTTAAAATATAAAGAATAAAGTTGTTGACAAAGTTGTTAAAGAGGACGGACACAGTCGCGTCGAAGGTGCGGCGTCCGTCGTCGCCGCTCTTGGCAATGTATCAATGAACACGCGACCTATGATTACAAAGAAAACATCTACGTCTGTGAAAAGTTCACCGGTTCGCGACACTAACAGTGTAATTTCGTAGTATATGTCATGAAATTGTGAGATAACGACGTCTTTGAACTCGGTGCATTGATCGTGCCGTAATCGCTTCTTCTGTCGTGTGATCGATTAGACGTTCATGAAATTTCAACTGCGTAGGCATACGTATACGTCTGATATAGACGTGTTATAACTGCTATTG
This sequence comes from Trichoplusia ni, assembly GCF_003590095.1. Lineage (NCBI taxonomy): Eukaryota > Metazoa > Arthropoda > Insecta > Lepidoptera > Noctuidae > Trichoplusia > Trichoplusia ni. The sequence goes on from NW_020800342.1 coordinate 60,262, forward strand.
CGAAACGGAGGATGTTATAAGATTAATGTGACTACCTGTGTTATGCGATATAGAAGCAGATTTTGCGCCGTGGTTCCCGAATTGGTGAATCAATTTTTATAGTATTTAAAATGAAGATTTTTATCTATGCCAAGTAGATTTAGCGACCTTCTTGAACAGTAATAAATAACTGTTGATAAAATGTATCGTTATTACGACTATTATTGTTATTGATGAGTCATACTGCGATTTAATTACTTTTTCTTCGACTGATTTATTGTATTCTTCGCAACATAAGTTAATTAACTTTACTACAGTCTTACTCATTCGTAGAATGAAACACGTAATTCATTGCACGCAAATAACTACTACTACCTTTTATTTTGTTTGAAATTTTATAGTATTTTTTAGTTTAGTCTCTCGGGCAGCGATTGTTACTATTATGACGTTATCTATGACAGGTCAGACATCGAAACAGGGCGTACTAGTTTGCAAATAAAATAAATACTCGGCAATATTTAACCACCGTAGCATTCCATTTTGGTGCTCTATTTCAATGGGCATATAATTTAAGCTAAACATCACTGCTGCCTGCTCTAAGAATTGTTAACTTCAATTAAAGCAAAATTATACGAATACGTTTGTCGTAGTTTAATTTGTCGAAATAAGTCATATTCGTCAATAATAAGTCATAGTCTAGCTCTACGTTTTTTAGTAGCAAGTCTAAAGCATATAAATAAAGAGAAACGTATGATTCACACAGCATCTTAGAGGCCAGGCAACTTAAGTTAATTAGAACGTGGAATTTTAGCTCACGCGACGCGAGTTAGGCGAGTGCCGTTGGTCGCTCATGTAAGTGGAGAAGTGCCGTGACTGCGACTTATAACTTGAGTAATTAACCGCTATCCCCGCACTCATGTGATTTAGGGATGTTATACATGCAGTTTCGGATATTTTATGAGTAATTATTATGAGTTATGGTTGCGGATTTGATTTATTTTCGACGTCTTCAATAGTTTTACATAATGTGCTTTTCATTTGAAGAACTAAAAATGAAATTATTCTATAATTACTGTGCCTATGATACGTTTCGGTTAGGAATCTCGGTATTTACCTTGTTGTACGTGTTCCGTTGATTTTTATTTCGAATAACCAACAGTTTCGATTCCGAAATCTTATGACAACCCTAGCCCATGCTATTCATGCTTATTATATTAAGTCCCTTGCAATTATGATGTTAATTAATACACCACAACTAACGGTCGTAGTTTAATTCTCAATTTGTATGAGATTGATGCAAATCGACTCTGTGTTGCTTACGTAATCTGAAATCAACGGTTTATCTAATTATAGTAATTGCCTGCAATCATCGAGTATTTTAAACGGAATTATTCGTCTTTATGCGACTAACAATCCGTATTTATTAGTATACAAAAAGCTAGTAGCTTTGTATTTACAACTGAAGGCCTGTTTTGTGATCAAATTCTCAAGGTTCTCCATGAACACGCTCCACTAGCCTTTTTCGCAATTTATGTTTGAATGTCATGACTCACTCGTACTCTTGATGCAGACTCTATCCTCTTTCTTTAATATAATAACTCTTAATCGTAATAAGGCGTTTTGTTATGTTCTTTTGTTTCGCATTCACCTAATTAATATGTTTTTTTTATTTGTTCACAGGCGTGACAATGAGAGAAAAAAGGGGCGGCGCTATGAGCAAAATGCAAAAGCTCAGAAAGCGCCTCTCCCTTAGTTTCGGTAGATTATGTAAGTATTGAATATCCTTATTTAATTGAAATACAAATATTCCCTTTATTCTGTTAAGTTTCTTGTTCATGACTTGGGTTTCAAGTTATTTAGTGTTACACCGCCGACCCAGTACTGTCATTGTGTTAATTGGTCAAATTAAATATTCTCCTCGAATGAATAATAATTGCTAAGTCTGCTTACCCGATGTATTTAATAAGTCTATGCATTTATTTATTGAGATATCAGATGACAGGCGTTGCATTTAGAAATTGTTACAACTTATATGCCTGAATCATCTAAGTTTTAAAAGAAAACTTTATGAAATATCTTTTAATTACTTAACAAAGACCTTGTAAAAGTTCTTTAATTAAAATGAAGCTACTTTGGTTTTATCTTAATATCATTAACGATCCTATATTACAAACTGCATTCTGAGGTCGTTGTGACTCAGGCCAGGATTCTTTTGAGGTCACGTTTATCAAATGTGCAGAAATTCTTGGAATTATCAGAGCATAAATTACAGCGTGTTGCATTTCTGTTCAATGTCGTGATATGTTTCCTTTTAACACAAAACTAGTGAATTGTGAACTGTTTCAAACGTCTGAATATTAGTTGGAGATGTAACAATACATGAATTTAGAAAAAGATAATGAAGATTATTCTTAGAGAAATGGGCTATCAAATACAAATATATTTTTCGAAATCTTACTATTGTTAGAGATAAATATGTACGTCAAGACAAACTACAATTTTATTATATTAGTACAGATCTCAACGTATCACTCAGTGTTCAATCCATATTTCTAGTGGCACTATATCGTATTAATATTGGCCCATTCACACGAAAAGATCTTCACTTCCTAAAGCTGGATATTTCGGAATCGTCCGCCAATATCCGACTCGTTTCTACATCAGTGGGCGTTCATATTTTATATCAAGTGCCTATTTCATATAAAACCGATGGATTGAATTGAAAGACTTGGACCGTTCTTAATATTTATGTGCCTTTCGCTATGTGTCTATAGTAGTTCTACTTTTATGTAGGTACTTGTGTTTACGTCATCTATTCAAATGTATTAAAAACCCTGTCCGACTTATGGCAGCACTGAATCTAAAAAATCGTAACATACCTAAAATTGAGTCTTTTTAGTAAAGGGAAATTTCCCAAAATTCAGGGTTCCTTCCTACCTAATATTTGTCGTTAATGCAGTGCTAAAGAAATACACATATTTTGATGTGAAAACGTTATATGTAGACCTAAATTTTCTTTTTTTAACACGTCTCTTAAGTCTCTAAGGTTCGGTCAGGGATTTTTATACACACTTTATATGCCTAAATCGCACTTAATCATTAACTACGTAATAAACAAAGTTCATTAAACGTATGTAGTAGCTTGTATTAATAATAATTCAATTAACGTTACAATCTCCTGTATCAAAGTAATGCAGATTAAATAAAAATGAATAGAGCTTATCTGCAAGACTTGTGTATCATAAAAATCCATAGATTTCGCACCACATTGATTAGCGCTTTATTTAGGCCGGACATGATAATCGAAATTCTATTGGAAGTACAAAGGCGAAAACATAAAGGAGTACAAAGACGAAAACATGTTTACATAGCCTATTAGTGAGCGAATGTCAAACGAATTTATTAGATTTAATATAAATAACACGCCACGAGTGACTTACATCTTTGATCTAGATTGTTATCTAAATAGTAACCATCCGATTTAGCGTTGTTGGATACTAAAATAGAATATTATTGATATGCTTTATCAAGAGAGGGATTATGTCTGAAATATCTTTAAGAAACTTGTTTCTGTAGTTATTTGTTTTTACTGTATCTGGACATATTAGACATTTTTTTTTCTGAGAAAGTAATTTACTTCCCAAAATTTGTAAGGGAAAGATTTTTTTCCGGAATGGATTATGTATTGGTTTCCTTGTCGCTGTTTCTTATTATCACGTATTCAAAAAGTATGTAAAGTTAAATCGTACCTAGTATATATAATTATATCCTACCTTCTCAGAAACAAGTATATAATTTATATTGTCCAGTCTCCACGAATCCTCTTCAACCAACCTCCTATGTAATTGCAAACAACTATTAGAGTATTTTTATTTCAATTACATTGCGTCGTTAACTCCATGATAGTTCTCAACTACAACCAACCAATTGTACCGATAAATTCTGCTGTTCGACAAGTTAATTAAAAAGTTTGTAAGCTCGGCTGTATCGATCGATGGCACTTACCGCCACCTGCTGACAACTAACAGGCTAGTGTTACCAGCGTAACGTGTTTAACTTTTGTATGATGTCAAACATTCATCGCACTGATTGAATCTATTAACATACTTCTACTTGAACCTGTAAGATGGAAATAGAACGCCTTGAATGTTCGCGATTCGCCATGTCAATGAAATTTGCAATTGAATCATTAATTATTCTTGCGTCGATTTGATTAGTAATCTTTGATATGAATCTATCGATCTTCATTTAATGGGCTCCTTTCAAAGGCAAATGTATCATTAATTTAATGTTGTTACCATACTACACATACTATTTATATAGCACCCCGCGTTCCCCAGGTATTCCCCGTAAAATCGTATCAGTGCCGGTTCAGTGGATTTACAAGCGAGCGCTACTCTAGTTCAGATTAGAACAGATTTTTTTACTTATTTATAGAGCTTGGATTAGATACGGAGGGTGACATCTCTCGCACTGGCGTTTGGTTACCTCATTACGTGTCCTATTTGAATAGGTACCTTTTGCTTTGTTGTTTATAGACGAAATCGTGCCTTGCACCCGTGTTACCGCGACGCTCGGTTCACAATAACGTGTCGTAAGAGTCGTGCGACATGTCACTCTTGCTACTAAGTCAAGCGTTTAGTTATTACGCAATATTTTCGGAAAATAAACTCTAAAACAATGACTGTAGACACTATTAGACCTTGATTTTATCACATTAATTGACTCTCCTACTCAGTATTTGATTAGTGGAAAAATTGTAACTGAAATGCGAAAATACATTTTTTAACACCTGCTAAAAACATCTTTTGAATGGCGCTAAATGTCATCGTTAATACGTGCTCACGTAAATATGAACGAGTGACGATTTAATTAGCGGGTAATTTTGGACATTGTTAAAAATAACTCTTAATGACATGGAGTCGTACAATTACATGGTACTTAGTATATTTAGTCATGAACATTACTCGTGATCGAGCGATCAGTTTGAGTTAATTATCGCACACAATAATGTCTATTTATAGTTCTATGACGTGTTATTGTTTTTTCGTTTAAGAATAACATAAACAACGTTGAGAGCAGACGTAAATAGACAGAATCTACTGATCTAATTATGTCTAAGGTTAGGCGCTCCTTTTTGTAATAGGATTATGTCGAAGTAGTATTATTGCATGCGAGATTGTTTTGTTCCAATTGTATGGGTATTAACCAAATATTATTGAATATTGATCAACAAAAGTGTTAAATTGTATTAAGTCCAAGTATGGTTATTAACTCTACAAAATGGTTTGACACAATTTGAAAGAATCGCTCGAAAACACAAACTATTGACCCTTTGACCATTAAATTTATAAACACAATTAATATACCGACACACGACCAATTCAAATGTTACAGTTCATTGATTGAACTTTGTATAAAACCGACGAAGCGCAGTTCGACCAATGAGGTTTATTGTGATAGTATTTCCGCATAGATGAATACCTGAGCACATAAGAGTATATAATTATTACTGTATATGGCTGCAGGCTGGCATCATGAGAGTGGGCGACTGTCTTAGATGCTCGCATGCAATCTTGCTCGCTGCAAATAAACATCTTCGTTCACCCACACGCCATTTGAACATGCCTTCGTGCGGTAATTCGATTCGATCGTTTGCACCTATACTTATAACTGTACATGTACACTCACTTTACATAATCCGTGCCAGTATAATGCAGAATTACAACCTGTCAAGGCACTGCATCGCACTCATACACTGTAGGCATAAGTTCACGCTCTATTCCTGAGATGCGTTACTTTACGTTGAATAATGGGTACGTATTTTCGATACTAAAATAGCATTGAATTCTCCATCACTATTCTTGGTCGTAGAACTTTCTAGAAGCGTTGGTCGTAAAAATTTTGTATTTCGAGATCTGGTATGCCCTGTATTTATATCATACCATGTCAGCTCACAATAACGATCGAATTCACCACTTTGATCTTATGTTAATCATAAAACAACAAGCCCTTTAATGTAATCCACATCATTAATCAACAATACGGATATAAATAGAGGATTAATCATGGGAATTAGTCATCTTAGACGTCTATCGCTATGTATTGAAAGCCGAATAGGGCAGGCCAGCTAATCTCCGTGTGTCAGTCATCTTGGTTAATGCTGTGTCTAATCGCATTGCTACAGACGCGTATTGCTTCACGACAAACGAAATCATTTGTGGTAATGAATGACTGTTTACCTTCAAGACTAGCTTGTTATTGACAAAATTTATGAGTAATAAACATGAGTCGAAAGTAGGTATTTAGAAGCAGTGACTAAATAAAATGCGTAAAAAGAGCTTGTATTTTATTCAGAACTTGAAAAGTCAAACCCTGTACTACTGATTTATTTATACTGATGCCGATACACATTAGCATTGATGATATAAACAATTCACTTAACTATGGGACTAACAATTCAATTCTTATGGAAACTATTTCCAATAGTTTGTGCTTGCCTACTTCATACATGAGCCATACCAAACTGAACACCCCCTATTCTACTGGTTAACGTAATATGTAGACTTATTAAGAATATCCGACACGAGTTGGAAAACTTGCCTTTTGCTTGGGAATTCCCAAGCGAAGCCGTGCGATGTCTTCTAGTGTTACACAAGTATGTGATCATTAAACCGATATCGTATTGAAACCTTGTTATGAAACACTCCTTTTATTTTTAGACTTCAGCTACTGCCATACTTAGTATAGTTAGATGCACCTTACCTCTTTCTATTGATCTCGTTTTACGATCCCTTTGTTGCTTTTACGATTATTCCAGAGTATAGAGGAATGCAGCCCATTATGTTAATGTCTTCCCTTTTCTGGTTACGAATAATATAGTCTGAAACGCCAGTAAAGTTGTTTTCTTACGATACAAAATTTTATTTTGTGAAGAAAATAAAGTAGTTCAGATGCTTTGAGTATAATATCCTAAGATTATTCGACTGAGCTTATATTTTCTAATGCTGTGTCAACGAAAATCTATTTTCTTAACCACGACGTCGAGTATTTGTCATATATTCGAGGTTAACGTAGATTAATAGCCGGCAATGTTTTCTTGACACGATCTGTTTTTGTTTTTCCGCGAGCCGTAACATTGCTTTGGCCTTTTCTAAATATGAAGTCGTTTTCCTCAAAGGGCCGCTTGGCCCCTTGAGATTTTAATATCGCGAAGAATCTGTATGAAAATAATAAAGGTATCTTGGATAATATCATGATTTGTTTGGCTAATATTTGAATGTTTCCACTGCTTTCTTTTTTAAGTAAACTCTAGTAAAAATATCCTGAAAATTTTGTCTTTCGCCGTATTTATCATGATTGTGTTGAGGAGTGCTTAAAAAGTTTTAAATGTTCTGCCACTTAATATTCATGTTGCGGATTATATGGGGCAGGTAAACAAAAATATTACCGTGTATTTAAAACAGCTGTTAATACACAAATATGGTTAAACTCGGGTCGTTGTGCGACTTAACACAGATAAGTAATCATACAATATACATTTTCGGTCGAATTTAGTCATTGTGTTTACGAGAACATTTAGGTAGTCATTCATGTCAAGTTCCATTGATTCCAATTATTGTGTTATCTAAAAGGATAGTCATTAAAATTCTTGTGTTTACTCAACTTATCAGCATTCATTATTCTGTAACTGTATATTATGCATTGATAATATTTTCCTTAACGTATTTATTGGATAACCAAATTTTGCGGTCAATGCTTAAATGCGGCAGCTATGAATATAATATCGACGTTAATGCTTAACGCGCTCGTGGATATCAAACCCAGGTTTGGATTTGTTTGCATTCATCAGAATGTGGGAGACGATAATGTAAACAAGATTTTTTTGTGTAATAAGTAAATCGTAGCCACTTTGTAGCTTGTCATTTAGTGAAGCGTTAAATGTAATTTACTGAGTATCGTCTGTTCCAAAAACAAATGGAAGTGGGTCGTCAGTCAGCTATTAGTTAATTATTGCTTTACTGTGTATCACTCTATTACTTTATTTGGCAGTTGCTCAACTACTATTGACATACTAGCGATGGTATCTGATATTTCAAATAACCCGTAGCTGCCTGGCTTTCGTCGTTTATTCGGTACTTATTTAAAACAAATAAATTTACATTAACTGAAATTCTCGTCGTGTTCTGTACCCTTTTGGTTTAGACATTAGACTGGCGGTTATTATCCACAATTAGATTTTCTTTCTGAAATTAATATAATAAATCCATATTATGTGCGACTAATCGTTTCATATTATTTATTTTTGCCGTCATGACAATATAGAGTATATGTTCTGAACTGATTTCGTTTCTGTATATTATCCCACTTTTAATGTTCTTGATTATTGTAATATTATTACCTTGGTTTGAACTAAGTGAAATTTGCGCTAAATTACGTTTTAAGTCTGCTGGTGAGATTCATTAACCTTTTTAAGGTCAGAAATATGTATAGCATAACCAAACGTGTACATCATAACCTGTTCCATCAATGGATGCAATCCATTGTCCCACAAATAAGTCAACTAATTAACATGTCAAAACTATTTAAAATTCGGCTTCAAAAATAATCTTATAATAGATCACTGATGTATTCGCTGATACATGGTTAATGGTCCTCGGTCCTCCCTTATCAGTACATAGTATGGTAGGTATAGAGCAGTGACACGGATGAACTAACACGGTGACGTGACGCAGGAAGTTGATGGTTCGGCTATTCAAGTACGAATTTGTTTTGGTTTGTATGTAGTACAGTTAAGGATAGAAGGACTAGTCGATTGTAATGTTTGATTGATACGATTTGATTTGATGTTTTGGAAAGTTAAATTGGGGGGACGGAAAGGAGATCTAGGATGAAATAAATGAGAGATGGAAATATTTTTTAGATGGAAAAGTTATAATAAGGTTTTCATACAAATTTTGGTTACGGCAATATAACCTTAAATAATGCTTTTTCATGTGTACAAATTACATATTTTCCTTTGCCTCTCCAAAAGCCTCTACTCGCCAAAATTAATGCATTATTTTTCTAAGTTTCTTGTCGGAGTATAATATATTATCTTTTCCATCTTTCAATGCAGTGAACCTTTTCTTCTTATTTGTAGTGTAGTCACATTAGGCCGACGGTACTTTGCTCCCTAGTGCCTAACCTTTACATAAATGTTTTGGGTGCCAGTAATATTATTATGTATGTCTCACGTCAATACGTTACCCTGTTAGACGTAATACGGTTCCATCCTGCTAGGTTATGTAAATTTATTTCCATTTACTTAGCATTTTTCATTAACCTGTCTTGTTAAGCCTGATGGTCCCAATTTTCCCGTATCGGGATAGCATTATCGTTAAGTTAAACCGTTACTAATTATATTACTAAAACGAATTCATTATCATTTTAAGGTAATGTCACGGTATTGGTGATTAATGTGATTATACAAGGGGTTCTTTAATTAATTATTTTTTATAATCCTTTCAGTAACCTGGCCTCCATGGGTCGTCTTTTAACTTGTTACCTAACATTCATTTTGCTCTACGCGAAGATCGAACCCGCGATGCGTGATCTATGCCTACTTGTGAAATTTATTTCATACATAAAACTTATTTGTAGAGTAATATAGCCTTTATAAAAACTCATTTTACGGCTTTATTAAAATTGCAGAACTTGATGGGTCTCTAAACGTGAAGATTATGTTACAATTACGCTGTAAGTCATTAAGCATTTCAGATCCAATCAGCTGTACCCTAAACAGGCGGAACAGACATTACGATAATACAAACAGCATTGTAACACGCGTTAGACAGAGCAGTTTCGCGGAATGCAATCAGTTCGTTCTCTGGTTGATAACCAAACCATTGTTGATGAATGTTATCGAAATGTAATGAAAATATGGCGACACGCTACACGCTCGCGTACAATCCGAGCGGTTCCAAATGATTTATGTTGTGTTATGCAGTGTTATTTGTTGTGCCTAAGATAGGGACGGAAAATGTGTTTAAAACATGCTGGTATTTGAGTTACATAATTGTATTATTATTTTATAAATTTACTATTATTTAAAAAGGTACCAAAACAATGCTACATATTAATTGCTACCGAAATTATCTCACTATTACCGAGGAGTACCTACATCTCGTGTGTGTACCCAATACAGTACATACAATGCGTCATTACATGCTTTTATTATTTTATTTTAACGCTGGGCTGTCATTTTATTTTACCCCCTTCCTGTCACCTTAATCCGCAGTTCGTAAGCAAAAAAGAGAAAAATACCATATTGGCGCTTTTAAAATCCATGTTCAGTATTCACCAGAGCTTTACATACGTGTGAACACCATTTGTTGTTTGAACACAACATAATACAAATTCTGGCATGGAAACTGTCGCGTGTTGTGTAGAGTCTAACCAAATAACTCGTCTGTATATTGTGCTTACCGTATGTAAATAATATTTACTGTAAAAACATTATTACATAGTATAACTGGCAGTTTCATAGTGTTTACGGGAGTTACTAATTGTTTACCTATTGTTACTGGGTAGTTGCTCTGTAGACAATGTTTTCTGTTTGTCGCTGGTTATTTCCTATGCTGATACAGTTTAACAATATTCTATTTTGTTTATTTACAGTATTTAATCATTGACTCACCGACTCTTTTGCAGTGTTTAACTATTTACACAATTTTTAGATTTTTTTGACAGCAGACTTTTATTTTAATTAGGAATAAGTTTATGAATATTTTGCATAAAGTTAAGAAACCGCAGAATCTGAGATCATCTCCTTAATCTATTAATTAATTAATAGCAATGCATAAAATAAAATAAAATATGGTACAGTATCTTTTTTAACCCAACTGTTTTTGTATTATCATTCATGTTTGTAAACTCGCTAGAATAAACGCCGTAACATTTATATTGTCATAAATACTTACATATCGCACAATAAAACTAAGCGACACGAACCACGTATGAATCACGTTTGTTACGTAACGTAAGGCTCCATCGGCATCCACCTACGCTACGTCGACGCCATATATTGAATACTCAGCGTTATTCACTATCGGTAAAGAAACAACAAATATATTATAGGTACATTCTGCAATAAAACTGTTACGACCATACGTCAAAAATATTACTGTTTCTTTTTGCTGTATTTGAGCGAACTGAACGATTAACCTCCGAAATCCGCCAGGAAGCAAATGATACTTCGCATTGCATTACATTATTTAAATCATGCAACATAACAAATTGAATGCTTATTTTATGGTCCAATTCGATCACGCACGGGGCATTAAACATCTCTTGCTTCCTATATTTAAAACTTACATACAAGCGCATCTATTGTAGTTGTCGGTTTGTCAAGGCGTGATTCTGTGGTTCGGAACGTGTTCAGCCCACTGAGTAATAACGGAAGCTTTGTAGTGGGAGCGACCTTCGGAGTCGTGAATCAGCCGTGCGCTAGACCGGCCGCCACCATAAACGGCGTCTTCGTTGTTCTTCGTAGCCTGCCGTTGACAGCGGCTAACTGTTCAGAATTAATTATGTAAAATATATGAACTTATTTCAATTGTAACAGTACGACCGGCCTTTTGCATTTCGTATTCTGATTCTTAGTTAAAGATCGGCATTAAATACTTGGCACGCGGTGCAGTCGACCTTTCATGCCCAGTGACAAATCGCCTGCCATTACTTTTTTTATCTTTTGCCGAGTTAAAAACTAAAACATGACAAAAATGAATGAGAACGATCACTGTATCAATTTATCGTACGATATCTCCTGTTAATATCGATACTTAATGAATTTGTCTAAATATCGAGTAGTCAGCATCCGGAACGCGTCACCGAGGGGGTTCAACATCTCCATTATTATCTGGTCATTGATTGATAGCTGACTTCCGCGCGGGCTATTGATAATAGTTATTTGCCCTACGTGCCTGACGCAGCCACGTCGCCCTCGCCGGCCGACCTGACACCGTCTCGCATTATTAGTTCCTTGACACCCTGTATCAGATTGCTTCTATTTCCAGCATTTGCAATCTAAGATGTTTCCTTAAACACTGTTTATTACATCGGCGACGGTTAAATTGTTTTCGATAACCGTTTTAATTAATTTCCCAATCAACTATTCCGTTTCAAGACTATAAAATTTAAAACGGAAATGTTTTACAAATGTCGTAATAGTTCTTCGGTTATTATATCACAATATGCGGGTATATTGAGTCACTCGACCGCACAGGAACTGTATTGTGTCCCCTGCATCCACAACCGCGAAGCCTGGACGAACGGGCTTTTGTCGACCTCCGCCCTATTGTCTTCAACCTATTCAAATACTTTTGTAAAGGCGTCTGCTATAGTTTTTGTTTTTTAGCTTTCACGATAGTTCAACTTGTTAATTTTCTTGTAAAAGTACAATGCGTTACGACATCTTCAATTCCCTACAATTGCCGTAGAGTGGTTTCGTCCCTAATGCTACATTAATAGTGATACTTGCCCACTTGAGAGTGTTTTCGTTTTTATTGACTCAATTGTCTGTTGCTCAACTGTCGGTTATTACGTAAGCACCTTGTAATGTCTTGTGTGTAGGGTTCGATGCACTGACATCATTTTTGACGATTGGTGTCCACGTTGCTGCACGCATTTCATAACTTTTTTTTATTTCTCTTCGATTTCATTTTCCTTATTCGTTCTCTAAATATTGTTAGCAGATATGAGTAATCGTTTGTAATACTTAACACATAAATTGAGTAACAGGCTACACGTTGAATACCTACTTATATCTTGTTATTTTCTCGTAAGATAACAAAGCGCAATTGCTAAATGATCGCCGCCGGCCGGCAAATTTATTGCATCCATAACTTAATTCTCTCTTAAATTATCGTTGCTTGATTTATTCCTTCTAAGTATTATTTCTACAAATAGTTACCCTTTGCTACGATCAAGATTCGATGCGTCAATAACGCTGTATCGAGTTCAACGTACTTTTCTACTTCCACGTTTAACTTTAGTTCGTTTGGCAAATCCTCAAGATCGGGCAAAAGTGCTTTAAATTATAATTTTAACGATGCTGTTACATTAGTTACTCTCTTAAACCTATGGTTATAAGCTGGTCTCTGATTAAATGTGACTCGTTAAGTCTGTGAGCGCTGAACCCGCGTGTCAATGCGTTTTAATTTAGTGAGTCATTCTCGTCTGCTTCGGCCATAGCGGCCGTTTGCACCAAGTGGGCCTCCCATTATCAAACTGATTGTTTGGCCTGAATTGTTTACACCCGGGTTAATGTCTGTCCCTGACTTCTTACGCGTCTCTTTCTAGGGAAACTTTATTAGTTTCTTGACACCGACTATAATTGTTGTCACGCATGTCATTAACCGTCTTTCTCTCAACAAATTAGTTTGTTAATTACTGACTGAAGGTGGTCTCGTGTTAAGCTGTAAAAATATGACGTGAAAGAAGGTTACGTAGTTGCATTTGATAGTATGATCAAGATTTATGACTAAAGCTTTATGAAAAAAAATAATGAGTAGGAAACTTGTTAAGAAGTATTTTTCTTAATGAAAATTTCATCCAAATAGTTTATATTACACATACACTATACAGCAGAGCAGTTCCATAAGCAAAATGCAAGAATCCTAGATATGAATATCAAGGAGACAAGTTTCTGAATCAATAGAGCGTGTGTACAAACATCACTGTAATAATATTAAACGATACTGAGGTAATATCCATATGGTTACAATTGGTAAAACGACCCATACCACATGACAAGTGTAGTCGAAAATCACTAGTATTACGATTATAGTGCTTCACGTTTCCTAGTCCATCGGGAAAAGAGTATGGAAACTAAAAATAGGGCTAATCAGAACGAATGTGTTACATTAAACAATAATTTACCTTTTATACGACCATTTGCCACGCACGTTAACCTGACCTTTTGTTCAGTCGATATTACTATGTTACAAATGTTGTAAGTACAATCCAATTAGATTACCTAGACATTGTAAAATCTTCATATAATTAATATTTGTATATTGGCAGACGGAAACAGTAGGTATTTGATGTTTCTTTAAACAATACTACCACTTCCAAAATAAATAAAACAGAAATTCGTATGCTTTTGGTTGGTCATACAAAGCAAATTTATCCGTGGAATTTAATGCAATTTAAGTCTTAATACCCCGTTTCAACAGATGGTACTGTTTCCGGATTCATCTCGTTATTCCCTTATGTTTAACATTAAATCACAACTTTAATGTTCATTTTAACATACAGTTTCATCTACATGAACATTTGGCTACATGAAATTTAATTATGGTAATAATATGGCTCCCTTGTAAATTTGCTCGCTCGCCCAAACTCACACTTGTGCTAGATAAGCCTCGTCGGTCGTTTATAGGCGTAAGGGAAGCGTTTGTGTGAAGTTTAACCTTTTCGTCTGCGGCATTGGGTCCCCCGCCCTTCCTGGGAAATAGGTCGGCCACATTACGTAATGGATTTTAGTATTGCCACAAGCTACTTGAGGGATGCCTCGGGGCTGCATACTTGGTCCACTTTTATTTATGTAATGCATGAAATTTTGGCAACGATGTAAATACAATTTTAAGGATATTCAATTGCAGCCAAAATTTATAAACTTATATATAAATTCAGCTCATGCAAAACCGTATGACCATATAATAAAGCTGAATTAATTGATGTATTAGCGCACGGCCGCCGTCCTATGGGAACGTGGTCATACTAAGCATACATTTTATACGCTCTACGTTCACCCATACCCTTTATCTATAATTCATACCGACCGTAATGACCGCAAACAAAACGTTATGCAATCCTCTTATCGCTGTTACCCTAACACGAGGAACTAACTCCCAATTGACTTTTTTATCGTTCAACATTTACTTTGTCGTATTATTGTTGTTTGTTGACGCTTATTTTGTGAATAGCCCCAATCTTATCGAATAGACGCAACCGTAGAAGGGTTCTTTAGGGCTTCTTCGCAATTGCACAGGGAGCACATTTCAAAAGGGGAAGATAGAATGGACAAAATTTTGTGTAAGGGTCAAAAGACTTAGGATACTTATTATGTTTTGCATATACAAGCAAATATAAAATTTTTATTTTTTTATTAGAAGATACTTTAGTCATAAAAATGGCATTCGTAGTTAAACCTCGAGTGCCAAAATCGTCTTTATTTATTAGACCTTTAGTATTATAGCCTAGCCCTGTTTGCTAGCGTCAAACAATACCTCTATAAAATGTATTTTAATTCGAGTAATAAAATGCAACAAACCAACTTTCAATCGATTCACTTTCCCGTAACAAATGTCTCGGGTCAATTGGAAACCATTCGAATGAATGCATAGGAAAGAGAAAAACTATCGAGAGCTATTAAACTTTCCATTTATATTGCAATGCCAACTAACGTAGCGATGATTGTTTCGCATTGCTAGAACTACATAAGTATTGGTTATTTTCATGAACATAATGTTTGCGTATTCCGTTTGCTCCCAACAAGAGTGGTTATCTAGAGTATTTTTTTTAAAAGATAAGCATTTTTATGAACGTATCTACACTCTATACTAATATATAAAGCTGAAGAGTTTGTTTGTTTGTTTGTTTGAACGCGCTAATCTCCGGAACTACTGGTACAAATTGAAAAATTCTTTTTGTGTTGAATAGATCATTCATCAAGGAAGGCTTTAAGCTATAAACCCATCATATATCGCTGCGACTAATAGGAGCTAAGATACAATGGAAAATGTGAAAAAAGAATCGGGCGGGTATACCTAAATCATAACTTATATCTTCTACCCACGGAGACGAAGTCGCGGGCAACAGCTATTACAATATATGCTCATTCTGCTCACGTCTTAGTTATGGGAGAATATTCGTAAAGATGGTAAATGAGCCGTCACACTCCAGATAAAGTGAGGCAAACAGGTCTAGTCTAGTAGTTGGCCCGACCTACATCGTCGTTGACGAGGAAAGCGCGCGAAATGTCGCCCTCGCCTTTTTGTGCCACCCAATTGTGATGCCACAAGCCTTTAAACGTCTGAGCTAATTTCGTTAACATTTTCCAACGCCCTGACCCGTGAAAATACTAGATGCCTTTGTTTCGTTATTGTTATTATATTTAGACCTTAAACGTTATACAACTTTGTTAAACGTAAGATAATTGAAATGGAGTTGTTAATTTTCCGTCTGGGTGTTTAATTTAGAATTAGGAACGCGCTTTCGTTCCTATGTACGTTGTTTATTCAGAAACAAGGATACGCTGGCCTTCTTTAATTAATTATACGCCTACTTAGAAATTTCGTTGGAAATAATTTGTGTATTAAAGATTTTGAGGCACTTTGAGATTAAGACAAAGCGAAACGTAGGATTGGATTAAAATATCCGGCCATCCTCCCTCCTTTCGTCACTATTGAATGCCTGGCTGACCACAAGTTAGCGTCTTCAACCCTTATCAATTTGGACTTCCAGACCGGGTAACGGAATCGAAGTTTCAAAAAATTTATTTCATTTGAAAACGATGTCCCTGAAACAAATAACTAGCTGTTTATTGTCTTCTAATCTGAACAAAGTACCATTTACTTTAAGTATCTGCTTATCTAATAACAATTAAATATTACGTTTGTTTACATAAACGTTAAGCACTCTTCACTAGTGATAAATAATTTTATAGTGGTAGGTACTAATTACATTTTTATGTATTTCGACAAGTTTAATATTTTTCATCGTTTCAATTACTAACGCACTGTGATGTAATATGTTTGGATGTTTATCTGTGCGGTACCTTAAATTTAAATTACAATGTGGTATCGTGGAAAGTACATAATTAATGTGATCAAAATGTCTCTTCATAAACACGAAGACGACCCTACTCATACTGTGCAGATCACTGGTTAAGACCTAAACTAATATTTTGTTGTTAATAATAATTAATGTTAGTTCTTTCATAAAATTAATGTTGAACTGGCTATCGTTGTTTTATCTGTAATTTTTAACGAAAACTCTAAACACTCAATTTGGGGCCAACTACTCATTACCTAAAACAAAAAATTATCATTTCAGGTACGGAACATTTACGTTACGTTTATTTTCTTCATTAGCAGTTTTAGACACGAAAAACTTTCCGAATATTGTCTACTTAGTTAATTTACAATAACAATGCATTTCTATTGAATTAAATAATTTATACTTTATTAATACGGCTACGTGAAAACACGTCATACAAATAAAATACAGACATTTTTATTACTAGAAAATGCAGGCAGGTAGCTGGCCTGCGCTTGGATATTATAAAATAATGTGCGCCGCAGAATATTGCAGGAACTCTCATCTTAATATTAAACCAAGTAAAAATGTAATCTCTCGCGGAAAGCCGTCTTGCTCGTTATAGGTATAGCTAAGGCTAAAATCGTTTCCAACTTGTTCTTGCTCATGTTTACGTTGTTATGCTTGTATTTTTCTTAACCTGCACTACATAGTAATACGTTTAATTTATATTTAGAAACCTTATAATAAACTAAACTGTTTCTGTTTTCATAGGAAATATGTTCTCCCGATACAATAATTTCTGGTTCTCATGTTTCTGGTTTTGGTCTTGTGCTTTTGGCTTGCAAAATCCGTTTAGACGTCGCACTATGGAATCCTTTACTCTACATACCTAAGTTACTTGACTTTCATATTTTCATTCTGCCAAATTTCTGTAAAATTTTCTCTAAAGAACTTCAAAGTGAAGTAGAAATTCTTTACGTTATTAACCTTCAACGTTCACTACAACGAAGATGCATGTGCTTTCAGTACATATTTATGAAACCGCACCGTGCAAGGTCGACGGTTGTTGGTCATGCTATCAATTTCCGTAATAAGACACCATCTTCAATATTAAATGCAATATTACCCTCTTATGGTCCTTCGTCTGCTACTAACGGTGCACCGTATTTCACAACCTTCATAACTGTTTAAAATATGTGCCCCAGGATATTTAATAAGCTTTTTTGACTATTTAGGATAGAGAGCATGATAAATGTTTTCTGTTTAGTAGAGACGAATGTTTAGTAGAATGTAATATAAGCAAAATCTGAGAAATATGAGCAAAATCCAGTCGTTGCTTGTTCCAACCATATCTGTCTCAAAGCGTTTGATACATAGTAGTTTTGGTACAGTCTGGAAATAACTTCCGCAGCGTGCATATTACACAAACTTTCTGTATGAAGTAAGTTTATTTAATGTTCTCAAGCACTATGTTTCTTCAACGATACTTTGCCTTTGTTCCATGTAGCAATAAAACACCTAAGTTATGTGTTATGACCTCAAGTCGAATAGTTTTCGAGTTACGTTCGTGATCGCGGTATTATATTTTATGAGTCACGTCGACATTACGAGCTTGTAACGTTACTACAACTTGTGTTTAATTTAAACTTTTGACACAGACGTGATTTTACAAAAGAAAGCATCGCGTTATCCGCATGTGTGCTGAGATTTCTCGTATCGACGCAGCAGTAATGCGGCGGTTGAATAGTCGTTGTGTTCCTAGAACCCGAGCCGTGAGCAAATCTACGCTTTATTACGTCTATGACTGCCACTTGATGCAAGATAACTGTCCTAGCGGGAACGATAATTTCGCCGAGAGGAAATAGCGGGGGAAAATGTGAAAACAACTAATTCAAATTGTCTCAGATCAGTAATCACTTCACTTCCATTACCACAAAGATTTCCACGCACATAAATGCAATCTCATTTGATTAATCAAGGGATTATCTAGCTCGCAGAATTAGTGACAGATTTTTTGCGGTGATAAATAGTCTGCCGGTGTAAACGCTATCAAAACTGACTTATCTAAATGCACTCAGACGAACGCCGGAACCCTAGCACCCGCACAGACGTGTGCGGTCGCACTCATTGTTCTTAACAATACCACATAATATAAGACGAAAGCTTATCTCTGCCGCACGTGCTGTTAGCCGCAGTTCTAATCCCACGATAATCCAACCCGGAAAAAACCAATAACCATTGTTTTGTTAGCATATTTACGCTACGTTCATGGGATGTTTGCTCGAATTATCCGTGTGAACACTACGCTGTTACTATTTCAATAACGTAATCAGACTCTTGTGAGTTGTTCCGCATTAAACTTTCCGCGCAGTCTGGTCTGCTTAAGCCTTACGGGGTTATCCAATGCTCGGTACGTGGCTCTAAAGAGAATAAATTGTGTGTGTAAAATTGTCTCACATGAGTTACACAAGAGGAATGCACAACCGCGTCTCAATTAAACTCGACCGCCCCAGGGCACCGGTTGTCGCCTTACTTTGTGTCTACGTAAAATAGTGCTATAGAAATCCTCCCTCTCACTCTGGCAAAGCAGCTGCATGTGAATTGTGAGCGTTTGAGACAAAAGTTAAGCCTCGTTGTTACGGGATTGTGTTCGCAATCTCGTCGCGAATTTCGCATGAAAGTTATTTTCATGTGCCGCGTGTTCGGGCCGTTAAGGTGGTACGTATAAATTATGACAGCAAAAATGATCGTCATTAATTTGAATGAATGTAGTCAGTGTTTAAATAATGTATTAAAGATATAAACTGGCGCCGAAATAATCAACAGCTCCTTTCGTGAAGAAAGTGTCCGCCGCCTTGAGACGCCAGATGGTTGCTTCTTGTTTTGGAGATGCACGAAACTGTTGGGAATGCATAATTAATGTGCAAGAAGCGCACACTTAATTTACTAATTTGCAATCGAGGCTACGGCAAATTGTCCGCGTAATTCGACATGAATAAGTACTGAACTGTGCGTCCCTATTGGATGTTCCGTGTAATTTGTACGTGATTTTTCTGACATGCATATTACTGGTACTTAATAAAGATATTATTCGTACTTCAAAATTAAAAGTTAACTTTGTAAAACAATGGTAAATTACCTCGAGACTTCCCCTTAATAGTTCATAACTTTCTACATTAACTGTCAAACTATGTAAATTTTTTGAGTTTCAACAAAGGTGAACTTTCCCCTTTCCGTTATAAAATGCTTTGAAGAAAATTTATGATCCAACTATGTGCTATAAAATAATAAGCGTGGAATACTCGGCTGGCGGCGGTGACGGCTAAGTTGTTGGGTGTGGCTAATTAAAGTTTTGTGGCCTTTGGCTCCAGTTGTCACTTCGTATCCTGTCTTTCGAACGTAATGCCTTGAGGGTTGTCGGCTGCTATATGTAAATTAGTATTACTACTTTGTTATTGAACTGGGTCGGGTCGGAGAGCAATTCTAATTACATGCTTGTCGAAATATTTACTTAGGTTGTCTTGGGTAGGACCGTTTAGACTGCTTTATTTTTATAAAGCATGAGCTTGACTTCCCTCAAAATATTATTTAAAAGACGTATAAATAAATTATTTTTTCCTTATATGAGAATTAGCAATTTATCAAAAAAAAAATAGTGCTGCATATTTGGATTATTGTTTTAATTTATACTGAATACGAAATATTTGTCAAATTGTAATTACAGGTAACTAATTACACTATTTATCATGGAGAACAAACATTTATCTGTAGAATAATTATTATTTGAAAATTAATTAATAACGCAACTCTGGGTTAACCTTAATTTAATTACACCAATCACAAATAATATTGAAATTAAACGTTACCGATGTAAATACAATGTGGCGGTCGGTCCGCGCTGCCCGACACATTCATTGATGCTATTCAATAAATTAACCTGTCAAAACGGTTCCTGCTCAAAGTGCGACAATTGAGTTAACTCGATGCGAAATTTAGTACATATTATGTAATTTATTCGCTGCGATCCACCGCATCGCTGACGATACTGTAACAAAGACATTGTCTCGCAATTTATCGTTCAAATTAATTTATGTCGCTTCGAGTAGTACGGAATCGGTAACTGGCCCGTACACATTCTCTCAAAGGCATTTTCAGCACTTTTGCATTTTATTCCGCATTTTTAGGTCAAGTTGGCCCTTTTTATCTTTATTCCTATCTCTGGTTCCCATTTCCACTAATGAGTCGCTAGATGCAGACAAATTACTGTCCGTTTCCCTCGTTACAGTTTCTCGGCAATTGGAGAGAATCTAGTTTGTAAAAGTTTACTTGTAAATTTAAGTCCTTTGTGTCCCCGTAAGGCCCCCTAGTCCTCATTATGACTTTGCGTTTAATAGTTGACACCGCAAAGGAAATATTTACTGTAAGCCTCATTGTTAGGTTAACAATGCTATTAAATTCATCTGTCGCGTGGCCAAAATGGGTTTTCCCGAAGTTTCTCTCAATTGAAACCCGAGTGTCGTTTGTCAACCCGTAATGATCTTGGCTTTGAACAGCGTCGGCAAGTAATACCTTTATACGCTGTGTAAGTGTACGTGTACATAATTAATTTACGGTTTTATAAACCGCCTCACTGCGCTCCAAACAGTGAATGAATTTCGGCAGTCAATGGGATGAAATAAATTGCGCCCCGGAACTTTAACAATTTTTCCATTTAAGCTTTTTAAAGAGTGCTTTTTGTGAGTTACACTATGTGAGTTTTATGCAATTTACTATTGCTACGTCCGATGTAATGCAATTTTTGTTTTATGTTCTACAATTTTGTTTGTTGTTGTTGCAGCAACAAAAGACGAGCCAGACGGTGACAGTAGCGAGTGTCGTGGGCGGCAGCAGAACGGCGGCGGGCGCGGCAAGCTGCCTTACAATGGTTACTCGGAGGAGTGCCTGGACCGGCTCGAGCCCAACGGGAACATACCGCACGACAAAGAACCGCACTATGGTGAGTACCTCTATATTCCACAACCTCTCATTAAAAAGTGTAGATGATGTTTTTATTAAACAGTTGCGTCTAAATGTTTTTTGACTGCGGATCGAATTTTTGTTATAAAGACTACTCGGGTCGATTTTAAAATGTTACAGAAATTTGCATCTTCGCGGAGATTTCTCGTAAAGTGATCAACTAAGTTCCTTAGATCTTTCAACTTGGATCAATCTAGTTACAAAATTATAATAAGTTAATTACTGTTGACGGCGAAGCTCGGTAATACATTACCTTAAAATTCAATGGCTTCGCAAAATTTCTATTGACGTAAAATGAACCACAAGTTGTGCTACATTCTAAACTCAAGTGTTCTACTTTGTATAATCAGGAAAATGTTTGTTTCATTGAATCGCAGACTACTCTAAAGTAAGTGCACTAATGACGTATTCTGAATTGTAACAGATGTCAACGTGTCGTGTGTCGAGTGCTTTGTACCCTCTAGTACTCTCTGTTCCGCTGCATAAGGGCACAATCGCGTTAATCGCCCGTACGAGATACATTCATGAATGTACACCGACTACAATTCACGTTGATTTGATTGTGTGTTATTACGTATAATTGAGTAAATGACTAGGTATATGCCTACTACCCTTTAATCATTTGTTGTATGAAGGTCTGACTTCGGATAAGTAATTGATAATTATGTGCGGAAAACATAACTTAGTAATTAACTGCTTTGAGCTAAAATAAACGTATTTTTAATACTATGTACATGTAAAACTCTTTCCCACGACAAGGCAAAGGTCTTTTCTCATGCAGAAACAACTATTGAGTTCAGGTTTTCTCACGATACTGTCCTTCACTGTAATTCAGTAGCTATCTGAACTAAAAATATGAATAATAAAAAATAAATCATCTAGACAAATAACTGTCTGTTCCAACTTTAATACACTTTAACCGACTTTACTACCTCCTTTCCATGAAACATTTTCACTATTTCATACACGTGAAAAGTATGAAGATATATAGTTGTTCATATGAATAAGAGGGCAATATTCCTCAGCGGAGGTTAACCGCTTGCCGCTAATAACGATAATAGAGAAATGTCGGGCACTTTAGACCCGGCTAGCGAGTTATTACTAATCATTATGCATAACATTAACCGTTACTCAACTATAATATTGCTGCAGCTTCCTTCTAAAGCAGAAAACCGTATATTAATAGTATATTTAAGACGTGTCTAAATATAGGAATACTTGGATTATTGGATTGCGTGATTAGACTACTATTGACGGTCACGTATGTTAGTAAGTACAGGCGTTTTGGTTGAAATCTTGTGATAAAATTTTCTCTGTAAAATTGCACAGTCAAAACAAGCAAATGTCAAAAACAAAATGTTTATGTTTTGAGTAAGCTTTAAACAGGCACTCGGGAATCGTTAGGTTACATAACTAGAGATTCTTAGTCCGTATTGATGATATTAGATAATGCAAAGGTAACTGAATGTGGAAGCATTAATATAGGTAACTATCTGTATTTTTGCCTGTATCACCGTGCTCTTTTACGGAATTGCATTTTTAATGTAATTTGGTAGTATGGATACGGTTAGGAAAATCCATGGTCAAATCTTTGTACTGATAAAGATCTTACAGTACGTTGGTGATAACATAACATTTGCATATCCAAGCCTAGTTAAACAAGTTGAACAAAAATGTCTTCTCCCATTAATATCTTCTACAATCTTACATACAAGTATAATAAATGTATTCAACATATTAGAACCGAACAACATCAATACAAAACTTTTATAATTACGTTATACAGCGTGTTCGACATTTAGGATCAATTATGAGTTAGCTCCAAGTCTCGATATTGCTGTAATTTTACAACTTCGATGTTTATTGTTTACCAATATTTCTCTCGGCGTGCCATTAGTATACATTGCTTACGCTTATTTGTAAATAAACTCTCTCAAACAAAGCAATATTACCGATAAATGCTGAAATTTAGCTTGGTGTTTTAAGCCTTAAATGTAAACGTTATCGCATCGTAATTAAAAGTAAATATGTTTCGACAATCTGGAAAAATCTCGTATCTTCGTAAGCGCGTGATCAGTCATTTCAATCCGACACATGTCAAAATGCGCTTACAAAAATCACTAAATAAACTAACAAATTTTATTTATTGATCAGTTAAGTTTGTCTGTACAAACAAATGTGTTTAAATAAATGGCAGCGAGAGGAAGCAACCCGTACGGCGAACACATCAGCATGAGCATGACATACGTAAATAAACGCACTTCGGTAAATATACATTAAAGGGCCGACAACATATGCTCAACTTGAGAGTTGAGATTATACATTGGTTTACCGTAAAACGTTTACAATGATACGAATAGTTTAGAAAAGCTATGTAAACTTGGAATATAAACAAGTAGAAAAGTGCTCCTACATGACTGCCGGAGTAACTCTTTTTCTTTCTAATTCTCGTCGCTCGATATTAAAAATATTCTTATTTGTTCAGTTTTTACATACGAAGACTACGATAGGACTCCCGTTGGGTCCGGTACTAATCGGGCAATCCCGAAGAATACGCGTGAGGGAATCGTTGCATTACTTAATTATGTTAAAATAGTCGATTTCCTGAATTTTTTGTAAGGTTAGTTTGATCTTCATCTCCTAATCGTGACACACGCGTGGTCTATGCCTATCAAATCATTCAACTTTTCTGTGTTTCAACTATAACAGACAAAGTCATACGGATAACCTAAACAAAACTAGTACCGTGCTTATAAAATTAAACATACAAGAATACTCCGTGTATAATGTAATATTAGCTAATATTTAGACAGCGCTGTACCATATTACAATGTTTGGATTCGCAATGAAGTATTAGCGAAACGCTAGCGATATATCTAAAGCCGTATTAAGATTTAATCCTCCAGATAACATTTCAATTTTGTCTTAAATACACATAATTCATATTATGTTACTTAGTACACAAACTTAGGATTCACCATCTTATTTTAATTAAAATTTTGATTGATCTAAACCAAGTAAGTCTCAAAATTAAAACTTTCATACGAAATAAATTTTAATTTAATTATATCGTAATAGCTTTTTTGTGTTCTTCGAAAATGTTTTGACAAGTACGATAAATGATAAATATTATTATCTTGTTTTACTTTACAAATTGTTGAACATTATCTACCTTTAAATCAAACTATTAACACAATATTGTATTACTACAATATAGCGTAGTATCAGTTGAAAGTTATCTCTATTCAAACACTGAAGTTGTTACTGTTAGAATCGTTAAAATTTGCTCATAAAATGTAATATTCGTGCAAGAGGTACTTGAACTCAAATATACCATACATATCACTCAATAGTTTTTATTGAAATATTCTTGACACTCGATTAAGAGTTAGTACGTCTGTCTCTTGTCTTATTTACACTTGAAATTGAACTTACTTTTTTGCTAGACTTCTAAATTGTCTTCCTCTTATCTAAATAGCCAGGGGGAAATTTAATAATGATTCTGAATAGCACATTTGTGTTATGTTGTATGTACAATGTACATAGTTTGATGTTCCCTCATTAAAAGATAATCTGTCAAACAGGCGCATATTACCTGCAGCGCTCCACCCTAAAAGTTTATTGTATGCCATATAATTACATGACGTCACTTAACGTGCATCTCTACGTACTAACCTCAAGTATTCAAGTCTACGCAAATGAACTTGAAATAGCTATGGCGTGAGCAATGCTTATAAAAAGTAACCGTGTATTGTAACTGTTACTTGTATTACATCACGTTATTTATATCAAAATATTACGTAAAGAATAACATTTATTTCGTTTGAGCATTTCGACGCCTTCATAAAAAGTAAAGCAACACTTGGATCCTCGTAGTTTCATGTTTAGTCTCGATTGACTTTCGTTATCCGAGTCTAGTATATCCAACCCTCGCCCGCTTCGCCCACTAGTTTATGTAAACAATTTATTGTTTTCTTGCCTCAGGGGTTGTTATAAAAGATTATGAATGAGTCAAGAAGTACGGGGTAAGCGCTAGAACAAGTGTTTCACGTCACCCACTCTCTTGCTTGCTTTTGTTTGAACACATTTATTTTTGTTGCGTTAATATGCAGTATTATGTTTACTGAATAGTCCTATGACGTTGTTTTTACAAGAAAGTAAACACTGGCTAAGATTATGTACATGAATATGCTATGGTTTTCCATAAGAAACGGTTTAGTTAATCTGTCTTCACATTACTACACAACTACGTAATTGATATTTCTCGTACCTAATTATCTTAAAAGCTATTAGTTTAAGTGGCGTTTCACACCTAGGTATATTTTTCTTACTAAGCTTTTTTGCTTTACAGCTCACTTAATATTATTCAGATATTGCTTTGGTGACACTTATTAATTATCTTAGTTTATTTTATATACCTCTTCATATTGATATAGCCATAATTATTCGGTTAGAATTGACACGTCCCATGAGCATTCTGTATTCCCCCTTGAAATTATATGCCATTGATTGATAGGCTTGAGATACCACGGAGCTTTGCGGTAACGATCCGAATAATTAATTAGTTACCATCGGACTAGTTATAGCGAGTTATGAATTGAGAACTAATTGGAATACACTAGTGTTCAGTTGAGTGTTTGGATTAGTTGATTAGTACTATTTAAGCTGTTTGTCAAATTCACACGTCGAAGACAGTTCTGCTTATGATGAAGGCATTGATTTTGTGATATTTGTACAGTATTTTAAAATCAAATTCGTCTCAAATAATGTCAGTTAGTACCGGCATTCTGTTTTTATTTAAAGGACAGTCTAGACGCTCACATTATTTGTATATCGAATTAAAAAGGTCTGAAAAAAAAACTCAGGTACTCGGAGTATTCTTACAAAGGCAACCGACATGATAAATTGCATTAAAAAGAAAAATCTTTAATGGAATTAAATACTTCTGTTTCCATGGATCTAGCTCGGAATGTTCTAATGAATCGCCCCGTGACAAGCAGCTAATAATACAACAGCCTTCAACTAGGTGAATGTGCTTGTGGGAGTATGATCACCTCAGCAGTTCAACGAATCGAACCGATGACCTTTCGATTCAAAGGCCACACACTAGCCTTTAGTATACTGTCGCCTAATGTATATGTTGCGTGCACTGATATTATTCAAACTTAATCATCTAGAAATAAATTCGCATTCTAAGCGGTATTATAATTTAGTATTTGAATAATTTATATTAAAAACGTCTAAATTTGAATGCCGAAAAAAAATTTTAAGAAAAGTTTATGTTGGTATTGCTAATAGATTAACATTTAATAAATGTAATACGTTTGTCGTTAAATAAGTCAAATACTTTAAAATCTTAAAAGAGCAATGGCATTACCTATACATTTTTGTTAACCGTATCATTCGTCCCACTCATTCGTGCACACACATACCTACACTGGACACTAGTTTTAGCTAGAATATGCAAAGCAACTTGATGCGAAACATAAGATAAGACATACCTTGTCAAGGACTCAAACGTAACTCTTTAGGATCAATATACACGAGTAGAACCTAAGCTTTATAAAGTCTGTTACTCAGACTCAACTCATAAAGTTCAAAATTGCTTGAAGACATACGTGAATAGTCTCAAAACCTCACGAAAACCCTATGTTCAAGATCAAGCGAAATTGTACGTTACTGCTATGTTGATAGAGTTTGTTTTTCACTGTGATAATATAGTAGATATTAAACGTTGTATTGCGGCTTAAGCCGCACTGACCCTAACACGACCAGCATTCGACTTATTACAAATACATAATGATTACCTGTTTGTAATAGTACCAATGTAGTATGCATCGCAATCGCAGTTGTAATCACAATACACGAATCAGAAGAGCTCTCTTTAAGTCATCAATGCAAACAGTTAGACATATACAAAGAAAAATAACCCTTATGGCTATACGTATAAAAACGGTGATTAGCGGCACGTCATTTAAAAGGGATTACCGAGATCGGAGGGATAAATAATACCCCACCTACATATAATTTAAAGATAAGTAGTACACTAGAATATTTTACCTCTTTTTTCTTGAGCTCGAGAAAAACTTTACGCACGCATTTGTTGTGTTGCGTGTAACTTAAACAAAGCTATTTTTGTAAAATAATCATGTACATTACATGCTTCTAATTACATTTTTTATAAGGTACTTAACCTTGTTTAATTGTTAAAATAATCCACATAACTTCGATTCCTACAATAATTTAGATTATTTAAATAAAAATCATCTCATTCAATAAGTTTTAAATTATGTCCTGGACAAAAACAGCGGACCTTTCAAATTTTCTAACGCTACGTTTGAAAAACATTAATCCTCGTTAAGGTAATGGAAGTTATTGTTAATATTACATTATGCGGATCAAGTAAAACCGCTCTGAAATGTTGTTCTCGCGGAATGCGAAAACTTTTCTAATTGGGTCACATCGCGCCGTATATTGAATTAACGGGGAAACGAAATCCTCCATGCGTGTAGGCCCCAAATAACTCCACTAAGTTACTTGATAAAACTGCAAACTGTTTGTGACTTTTAGAGGAGCCTGTGATATATATTATCTAAAGAGATATACAAACTCTTTTTTTCGAAACTGAGTTTCTTCCAGTGTCTAACTCATTGGAGGAAACTCAGTTTCGGATGTCGCATTGTAGCTAATTATGTCACAAGATTCGTGTTATTAATGCCGATAATATATTATTGTGTTATCTGATCTCTTGTGAGCTTTATTAATGCTTATCTTCCCGCTAAATATGCGGAATTATATATTTTAATGACAGAATGTAAAGTTATTGCCTCGGTATTGAATTTGAATAAAATTATTGTTAGATCATTTTGCACAACACAAATGTCATTGAATATTTGAATCATGTAACTTTATTCGGAATGTGGTAATTGGAAAATTAGTAATACTTTAATCAATGTGTAATTTCAAAAGCAAAACAATACCAATGGATTTTAATTCGAATGTTATTACTGAACTATCCTGATCAGCTCGTGAATCCTGTATCGCGGAATTCTGAAACACAAATCACGTAATAGGAAGTACACAAATACAGTTGTCAATCTTGTTTTTGCTGTGTATGTTTAATTAATAATTAACCTAATTGATCCAATGTTTCGTGCACAACGCATGTCACGGCGTAAAAGACGCCTGTCCATTTTAATTACGAAAATACTGACATAATGCCGGCAGAGGAGTGGCTCGAATGACACGACGATTTAAGGCCTTATAAACATTTTTTATTCCGCGTTATGAAAAATTATGGACTCCCTGTAGACGTAAAGGTAAACATCAGTTTACATTCTTACCTAATACTGAATATGCATCGAGCTCACATCAAAAGACTGCGGTCGTAAACCAAGATTATACGACACATGACCCTTAAATGGAGGCATAATGGTGATATTACTATTTTATAACCCGGAACCTTCGAAGAAAATTACTCAAGAACAAATAAATGGGTATTTTGTACAACTTTGTGATGGTGGTTTCTTGTTCTTTTGTCGTAAATAATGTGGCTGTATATAAACCATAATGTTTAATATCTGTCGAAAACCTACTCAGTTATAAATTTCAGAGGTAATTAACATTCAATAAATAATTTGGTACGGACTACGGCAACGTTTTAAGGTTGGTAAACAGAGTAAACTTTCAACAATTTTATCAAAGGTATAAATTTTTAATATGTGACTTATAGCTTATTTTCTGACTTAATATCTAGGTTACCTTAGTATTCGTTTTATTACTCAAAACTCAGAATTCGTAAAATTACTACAGCGTTGAAATAAAAGCAAGTTTGAATGAAGATCTTATTTTAAAGACCCAAGGCTATTTTTGTTAAATCTGTAAAAATAATTAAAAAGGGATTTTTAATCGGGTTTTTCATTTGGGCATTTTTTGTTTGGCACAAAAACTTTTTAATTGGCGTCCTGTTTACCCTTCTTATTTTTAGCCTCACAAATAAATTTAATCCCGATATTCGAATCGAATTAATAGAAGCGGGCAATAGGGAGTCCTCCAATAAAATTATCGTTGGGTTTGCCTGAATCGTTTCGTTGTCCCAACGGGTGTTGTAGGCACCGCACCCAAACCACCCCGTGACCCACTTATACATTACCCTGGATACGCGTTATACCGCACGCAAAATTGACATTCCCATCACTGCCCTACTTGTAATACACTCATTAAAATATGATCTCGTAACTTCACGATAACATGAACCATAATGTTTGATGCTTATCATTTTGAACGCTTGCTACCTACTATACCTTAAATTTCTCTTGAACTTGTCCACATCTAGTTTCCGGAAGTAGGTCCTCAGGTACTCGATAAAATCCTCAATATCCTGATACACCAAGAGTATCGACACTATCGTTATCTTCTCGTTTAAATCATGGTGATCGATTGCTACGATAATCGATTTATTCTTTGCTTCTCCAAACGGTTCTGTGTCTGCGAATGATTTATTCGTTTCACGTTTACGTCGCATAGCACCGATGCCGCGTCTTTGTGACGTTAACGCGCTTTCAGTGCCTCGATTCTCGATACCAGAGTATTGACGCCTGCGAGAAAAATAGCTTCTTTCAAACAACGTCGCATCAGCACGCCAATTTTTATTTTCTCATGAATTAATTTGCTTACTAAGTGCTTGTGGGGGATTTCTGCCGGGATTTTCATTTTGTCAATTGCCGAAGCTTTCAATGAAAATGTTTGTATTTCGGAGTGCCTCTGATAATTCGTCAGGCACGTTGACGAGGGGACGTAAATAGCTACATCATATGTTAGGCTCACTGAGAGGGAAATTGTACAGCGCTGTGTAATGGATTTATAATACGAGTGATTACCTTTGACAACTGTTATTATTTACGTAAATATAAAATGACATAAAGCTTGTATGTTTCAACGAAATGGCTATGTACTTTTTCGCTAAGTTTATAAAATACGACATTATTTTTTCGAAAAAAAAAGTAGCTGCGAAATAACCAGACTGGTTTTAGAATGTTCAATGTATTTGTTGTATGTAGGGACTGTATAGAATGTTCGTGTCAGTTAAAATGTTTATTTTTGTCATACAGAATGGAGCGGAGGCGGCGGCAACGGCGAGTATCGTGTGAGAAGACAACTTTCTGTGTCTTCGGACTCGAAACTCTTAGACGAAGGTGCCAGGGAGGAGGCGAGGGTAGTCATGAGGCCCAAGCGACCGCCCAGGCCTAAATCTGAGGCCTTTTTAGGGCCTCACGACCACTCCAACCGACGCACCAAGCGGTTTAGTGCCTTTGGGGTAAGGAACTGATAAATTATGTAGTCTCCCTTTGACTTAAATAAGCTTACGTGTTGCGTAACGTTCTGTTCTTTCAATTATCATATCAAAAGTCATTTATCCATAGTTGTTTGAAGAAAAGGATAATTATGGTGCTCTTAACAATTATGACTCAGCCTCACTTGTTTTCAAACGTGGAATGCAAATTCCTATAGCTACACCTCCATGCCTTACGTCTGTTTACTGTAATGCAGATGTATCTCGCTCGCGGAGAACAACACGTTTACTATTGTTTGAATATATCTCCGTTATCCGCAGAAATAATATACAGTACGGACTTTCATATTTATGTGTGTCCTTTTCGCACGTATGCACATAAATATAGAAGAATAATGATAAATGTTAGTCTATGGTCGACAGCGCGCGGTGTTGCTAGCTTACAAATAGGCCGAGCAGGACCAACGGCGACGTTGATAGATTGTGCGATTAGATTGGGGAGTAATTTCGAGGATACCAGTCATTTGTGATACTTTGTGTTATAAAAAGCCTCTTGCTAGCCTCTGGCAAAATATGGCTGTTCAACAAAATGTGAGACATGCGTAGATTACTTTTGTGAAACCTTTAGAACCTGTGACGTGTTTAAAACATTGATGTGCTTACTAATTATATACAAAGGCGAAAGTATAAAAGCAGTTATCACTATAATAAAATCTATTTCTGCGTAATAGCAGTTTGCACAGTTTATTAAGAGCGATCGCATTAAATTAATTACGGTAAACTCATCGATCAAAGCATACCACTTAAAATACACCAATTAACGTTCTTAACACGAATTCAACTATTTTAGTTACCGATAGCCGTCGATTATGTTTACGCTGCGTTCACTTAATAGCTTGAATACTCTCGGGCCAGTTGGCGCATGCAACTTCGTGTTAAGGCCGACATACATCGAGTAAGTTTAGTTTCAAATTCGAAACAAGTCAATGCTGGCCCAATAACGTCGCAGTGTAAATAAGTAAAGTTTGTACTAGCTTACAGCTGGCCTATTAAAAGTTCTGTGTTGTAAATATTTTCCTTGTTGCTGACGCCAGATACTGACCCAATGTAAATCGGCCTTAAGTGCATTAGCCAAGTCAAATATTTAGACAGGTAACGGCGAAGAAAGCGAAACGTTGTCTACGTAGACGGTATCTAAAGTGGCGATACTTTACAATATTAACTAATAGTTATTAAGGGGCTCGGCGTGCCAACAAGGATTTTATGCAGCCATAAAATTTACGGAGATTGGCTGCGATACCGATTTGTTGTGTTGTAACCCCAGTGTTGCGAAACTGATGTAAATACCGATATAATACATCGCTTTACCTCAACCGTAACGACTTTTTACTGCGTAAAGAAATGTTGGCACGTTTCTTTTGTAAAGTTATTTTAATTGTTGTGTCAATCGTTTCCATGGTATAACACGCCAATTCGGAAGCCAAATTGACGTGTAAGGTTATCGATACGAAAAATTACAAATATTGTCAGATCCGCCAATGTCAATATATTAACTTGTTAAGTACTTTCGATCCGATAAGCATCATATAGTTACATTCACATTGATATGTTAACAGCTCACAGTGTGGGTACGAGTACCTATTATTTAACACGTAATAACAATTTCGTTAATTTCACGTCATAAGCCTAAAATCAGCATGTTGTTGAGTGGGTGTTGTCGTAAATTACAGGATTACGCCGTTGTGCTCGTGCTGCGTTGATTAATGAACGTTTTGTTTCTCTCAACAGGGTGACTCTCCCTTCGGAAAATCCGAAGCTTACATAAAACTCGAGCAACTCGGTGAGGGTTCCTACGCCACAGTGTATAAAGGTTATAGCAAGTAAGTATCCATCAGCTTATCTTCAAGGTTATACATTATTATTCGTGCCGCAAACTGCCAATGGGGTAGTTCCTATCCCAGGAAATTGAGCGATACCACCGGGAATTCGTGTAGCGAAGTTAGCACTGACGAGTTAATTGCAACTTAGTATGATGTTAACACTTTACGGTCCATTGTTTTGCCGAATTACGTTCCTCTCGCTAAGTATTGGCAAATTGTTTTTCCCTACTGCAATCAATGTAAAAGGAAGGTATAAAAACGCTACGGTCAATATCCTCTTTTAAATAAAACCTTTGCTACATCATAATAAGGAAGTTGTTTAATTGACACCAGGAAATTAATTATTCTGCGGCAAAAGTAATCAGCTTTATAAATATTGATGCATCTCGTAACGAACATAAATATTTAAATATGCGTCAGGGGAGTAGAGCAGGAGTGAGTGAAGCCGCCTCACATTTCACAAAATCTTAGCCGGTTCTCGCATAAGTAAAGAGTTCTTCATCTATTTTCCTTTGCCTCAAGGACTTACTAACTTCTAAAGTGTACATTACCCAGTTTGAATATTAGTTTAAAGCTCAGTCGATATCTTCGTTTCGTATTGTACAAAGTTTCGTTTGTCTTCTTCAATCAAACTCGTCCATTATTCGAGTCAACTGATTCGTTCCCTTACTTATCTAAGACATTCAAATATCTTATTCAGATCACATTTTCATTTTATCTTTGTTTGGTGAGAGTTGTGACATTTCTTCGGTTTATCTTTTTTCCTGCATTTCTCATCATTCGTAACTCGTGCTCGTATTTTTCGTAACAGCGTCGCCTTTGTATCGCAATTGTCATACAGTCGTTTCCACTTGGAAATCAGCCTTTGACGTCACTCAATATGTAAAGCAGTGAGCTGTCATCCCGCTTTGTATAGACTACAACTTACCGTTTTCTGCTATTCCTATTCCGTCTTTTGCTATTCAAAATAATGTGCCTCGCAAACTGGAATTTATTTCAATAAACATTTATATTTTCTATAATTTGAAAAATCTCTGTTTAAAGAAGCGTATATTTTAGTTTACGAATTAATATGCTAAACCCTGTCGGGTAACGGTGAGGTCAGGTCGAGTGGGCCAAGTCAAACGGAACTTGCAGTGTTCATTGCTCGTGAATATTGAATGAAGTGCTTCACCTCACCGAGTTGAGCGGTAATAAGCGTGTTCACTTCACCAAATTATCGTATTCATGACGCTTCCGAGTTTCCTTATGACGCTCTATGGTGAAACGATGTTCTATTATAATTTCATCATGTTTCCACTATGGGTCTTCTGTTACAACTTTATAGTAACTTGCCAAATTGGTTCAAGAATGCCTTGAGATCGCGTAACGTTGTGCCTCATAAATGCCTCACTATTTCTAAAGCTTGAAGCCGAAGCTGAAAGGGAAGTTAGCTGCCTGTATGCTTTTGACGGTAACTACGAATTATTGTGTTATTCAAGAGCACAAAGCATTCGCTAACCTAATTCGTTGAGTTTTGAACATCAACCTTATTATATGGTAATGTCATAATCAGACTGTTTACTGTGCTTAACGATGTCAGACGTGTGGAATATTAATGGGCGAAGTTTCCTGATCGACGAGCACTAGACACATTGACATTATTACTTGCATCCGGTGATAATGTTTTAGGAGCCTTCCTAGTCTACTTTTCTTTATACGAGGCTATATTGTCGTAGGTCAACATGTACATAATTATGATCTCAAGTCATTTGTTTGATAACAATTATAAAAATTCTTAAAATTCTTTAATTATTAAAATTCTATTTTAAAAAGCCTTCGAAATAAATGCGGTGTGAAAATGTGACTGACCAGCAGTCGACTTAACAATAAATTGTTTAGTTTCCATACGTTGCTACCTCCAATGGCCGCTTGCAATACAATTTTAGCATATCGTTGCATTATTTATCTTAACCTAGACTAACGTGTGAACTGGCGTAGTCGTGACCACGACAGTATAAACAATAGAAATTATCCGTACACCTGCTTTATTTAAATAAACGTGTCAATATAACAAAAACCTTTTGTAAGGAGCAAGCATTCAGTTATAGGAATTATAGGTTTGCAAAACCTTCCGTGTCATTGTTCAATTTCTTAAGGACTGACTCTGATACCACTTTAGTTTAACAGTTAAAATATTAATCGCATAGTAGATAGGTATTTTTGGACTTTTTGGTCTGACAAATACAGACTTGGTTTTGACCTTTTTAATTCAATTGGGTATAGTGGTTGAAAGTAGCCTGGCATAAAAAGAAGGACCCTTGACCTCTACAAATTAAGAACCTTTCGCGAAGCTTGAGATCCGGTGACTAGTAATTCATTTATTTTAGGATAACATTAGCTACACTTTATAAAAAATATTTTTGTGTAAGACCCAATATTTTTCGTCAAAGAGCTTTGGAAATATTCATGAAATGTTTGTTCCACTTATTTTTTGGTCACGAAGGGGTAACCAATCAAGCACCGCTTATTTAAAATCGTAGTTTTAGTCTATTGGTAAAAGGTATTTAATAAAAAAATGTATTTTTGTCGCAGTTTAACGCAGCAAGTGGTAGCACTGAAAGAGATAAGGTTGCAAGAAGAAGAGGGGGCGCCGTTCACAGCCATCCGCGAGGCGTCACTTCTCAAGGAGTTAAAGCACGCCAACATCGTGACACTACACGACATCGTGCACACCAGGGAAACGCTAACCTTCGTGTTTGAGTTTGTGGTGAGTTACCCTTACACAAAATACTGTTTCTTCTCTCATTTAGTTCAGTCACAGCTGTTAATGTTATATAAACTTACCTTACTATAGAACTAAGGAACTTACCCACGCAGTTCAAACTGCACTCTATGTTCTTATAGTCAGCTAGAGCAATTCGGAACGACTGGTGAGAGATAAAGCCTAAGACTGGGGCTTTAGATGCTTTCAAGATAGGATGATGTAAACAGTACCAAACTTCCAGATTACCTGAGTATTGCAGAACCCAGTAACTATTTTATGCTCTACCTAGAATCCGAATTCGAGACTACGTGTTAAGTAGTCTCACTTGCAACTTCTAGACGGTAAACCTGACTGCGGTCATGAACCTCTCTATGTTGTCTTCATAATCGGACAACGATGACGTCATAATGACGTCTGCTCTTAAAAGATACGCTTCGTAGAGAACCTCTATCGCTGCTCAGCTTTAAATCCCTTAAGCACGTCTTCATTGAGTTTTTAACCTTAAAAGTGACTGCTTGCTTACTGCCCATTTTTAACTTCAATATAACTTTATCTATATGGGTATATAATCTTTACACGACTAAAACCGATGTTTTCCGTTTTCTTTCTTGTGTCCTCTTTGTAGAATTTGGTAGTTCTTTGAGTTGGCCCAAAACTTCATCTTCAAAAGTAGTATGATCTATAAACGTAGATTAACTCATTTCATCTATAGATTGCATTGCATGGCCTAGAAGACCTCCTAACTATAACTAATATTTTACAACCGATCGAGCGAAAGACGATCAATCTGCGATTCCAATACAGTTCACAAATTTCCTCCACTTTCATAGTTCATTGATATCGCTGAAATAAAACAAGTATACCTACATCTCGAGTCGGCAGTCTGTTCACGTAATTTCAATGCGAGCGAATCCAATTTCGTTTGACGTTTCTCTCTTTCTAATATCAATTGTAATTGATTTCCATTACCTCCGGATGTAATATGAAGTATGAAATATTTGTTTCCGAAATTGTATCATAATTTGCTACCGTTTGAATTTAACCCATAAAAACAAATTTAATGGACATCATTTCAAACTAGGTCATCGTAAAAGTGTTCTAAATAAGTTTTTGTTTAAAATTATTTTTCGATTACAATTTCTTTAGCACTAAACAGCTTTGTACCAAGACATGAAAGTGAATCTGAAATGACCAGGGTGACATCATCCAAGTATACAATTTTTTGTTTGGTTTGAGACTATTGTGTCACGTTTCACTTTTTAACCGACTTCAAAAAAAGGAGGAGGTTCTCAATTCGCCTGTATTTTTTTTTATGTTTGTTACCTCGTAACTTGCGATTGGGTGAACCGATTTTCATGATTCTTTTTTTATTTGAAAGCTTGTGCTTCCCGTGTGGTCCCATTATCACCATTTCATTTGAAGTCGGTTTTTTTGTGAAAATTGTAATATGTTGTTTGAGTAAATCTTTTACTAATCCTGAATGGTTAATTTTGAAATACAATTATTCAGCTGAAATACTCGATCGCGCTAAAGTTTAATGAAGTCATTTTGGTTTGCTTTGATCTACATAGTAAGCATGAAATTCCTTTACCGATTAAACCTGTATCTATAACCGTCTGCTTTAAACTTGAGTCTATATTTAAGTAATTTTATAGGCATGTGTGTTGTATGTAACTGTATATAATACTCGTATGTTAAAGATTTTTTTTTGTCCAGGACACGGATTTATCACAATACATGGAGAGGCATCCGGGTGGACTGAACCACCATAACGTAAGGCTGTACATGTTCCAGTTGCTGCGAGGTCTGTCCTACTGCCACAGGAGAAGAGTTTTACATAGGTATGTCGTTTGGGAAATACTTATATACATAAATGGAAATAAGTGAAATGTCCAAAAGAACTTTATTAAGAGTGAATACATTGTGACAGAGCTTTATTGCTCGAGACTTGGCTAGGGCACTGCCGTGCCCTCAGATAAAGTTGATTAAAGCGGCTTAGTTAGCAGTTGAAATCAAAGTCTTAAATAATATTATAAAAAATAGCTTTGATTTGTTAAATGTTTTCTATAAATATTCGCTTTTACTCATTAATACCGGTTGATCTTATTTTTTATTATGTTTGAGTATTGCTTACTTTGCGTACATTTCAAATTTATTTTTCATAATGGACTCCGTCAATACGTTTAGTGAATAATGTACGTTTACCTCTGCTTTCTTTATTTGTGATCTTAGCAATACGTTTATTTTTTCTAAGATTCATAACAAAAAGAGTTTATTATTCAAAGATTTGTTTCTTTAACATAAACATTTAAACTCAAACTCCCATATTTATTTAGTCTGTAATACAATTATTTAAAAAATCTTTTCTCTACTCTGCTACATGTTTGAAAATACACTACGCTAAATATTATTCCAGACAGTTTAGTAAATCTTGCGCGTACTTAGGTCTTTCTCGGCTATTTTAATAACGCGTCTGTGAGCTGCAAAAGTAAACATTATCGTGCATGTTCTGTTAATATAATAATACTGAAACGTTCCCGTAATAGCTGGTATTGCAGTTTATAACATAACATGGTTAATAGGTATTAGGTTAGCCTTAAATTCTTGAGTGCGTTAGTCAAAAATCATATTGAATATATACTAATACGTGTAGTTTCTACCCCTTCGGAAACAAGACTAAATATAGTCTACTATCTACAATCAAATAAGATGTAGATCTATTAAAAGACTGATGCTAGGCGATAAAAGAAAATATCAATTTCTAAGTATTTCGTGTCCTGTATTCTTTATTTCTCAATTGCTGTAAGCGGTAAGCCCGCTGGCTGTTGATCTATGTTCCCAAATGTAAATAAAGAATTATTGCGGCATCAAAGAAGTATATATGTATTATAAACAATTTTTATAATATTTTTTTCGTAACATTAATTAAAGTAGAAACAGGTGAACTAAATATCATAATGGTATATATTCCAAGTAAACATCGCATATTTAATAATATTCCTATTAACTGTAACAGAATTCCTTTGATTCAAAAAGAATCATAATTTCGTTGTTATTCAACTGTGCCTAAACGTTTCGTGATAATGATTTTCTTTTGTCCTCTTTGCCTTACAAAAGCTTTCTTATAATCAAAATAGGACGCTCCTCAATCGTGTTAATAATGGCTCTATTGTAGAATATTTAATTTTACCCCGGGTTTGGTGCCGTGCTTAATAGGCCGGACTACATTCCCCTCTTAATGGAATTACTATTTAATAACAAGGTACACTTTATTTTATCCCCTAGTGCCTTGGGGATAGCTGACTTGTGTTTACTTCGGTTTAAGGCGTGGTATTTAAGCAAACTGACAAACTGTGAAAGAACGCTGCGGTGTTAGAACGTTTTCTTTATAAACATACGTAAACATTTTTCTTCGTAATCTGCTAATATGTTCGTTTTCGGAGTTCTAAAGGTCATTCTTCTGTCTTAGACTAAATAAAAAAGAATTAAATGAGGCAAATACTAAGAAAAAATATTTATGTTTGCCGCGACACGGATCGTTACTCACCAGTCACCACATAACGCAACGGTAGTAGGCGTGGTGCCCTTTTAAACTCCGCCATCCGTGCAGACATTAATCAACTAACTGACTTGATTCAACATTCAATCTAAAAATGTAACCATAGAAGTATGTTTTATGAAATGTTTTATAATAACAAGCCCAAAAAGTCTCACTGTTGGGGAAACTCCCAATGATTATAGGGAAGGACCAAGGTCGTTAACTGAGAGGTAGTCCTATTATTCAATCCACTATTTGAAACTCAGTTTTCCCGCCAATGTTTTCTCCAGTATGTGAAAGTAGTCTTAGAATTAAGAACGTAAATTTAATTATGAGTCTTCTCTCTGCATATATATTAACCATTTGTTTCGTTACACAGGGACGTCAAGCCTCAGAATCTTTTAATAAGTTCGCACGGTGAGCTGAAACTGGCTGACTTCGGTCTGGCGCGGGCCAAGTCCGTGCCGAGCCACACGTACTCGCACGAAGTCGTCACGCTGTGGTACAGACCACCCGGTAAGTGTACACTCGTATCATTTGTATTGTAATAAAAGAAAATTGAGTAATAGATAGGTTTCACTTAAAGTTTAAATGTAGTTTCGAAGTAGAATAACACTAACACAAAATAAAACTTCAAGACATCCTCTCCATTAGTACAAAGTTCAATATTTTACGATTTTGTTGAAAATATAAAATTTCAAATGCTAATAGGTGTGTGCCAGAAATTTTACGATTTAAGATGTTTATTTCTTTAATTTATTACCATATTCTCACTTACAATATCCTCTAAATTGCATGAAACGGATGCTCAAGACGTTTATATTGCATTAATGTTTTCTCTTGCAATTCTACTTCCGCGACTAAACTGGCAACGTTATGGTAGTTTCTAGAAGCCGACCTAGTATTAGAAGTGACAGACGTTATATTTAGTTAATGCTTTCCTTGAAAACTTGGTGTAACTTGGTGTCAAGTATAATGGTATCACGCGAGGTGCAACGTTGTTACCGACACCTCCAACTTGCCTTATGCTAATGTGTTTTGTATGAATTGGAGAACGGGAAGTAGTTAAATAGTTCTCGCGTTATTATGACACTGCTGCATAGACACTGCTTCAAGACGTGTTTTCCCACGGACGACTAAGGAAGTTTTTGAATGATTTGCTATTCAATTTATTAATAGATTTTCTAGT
This sequence comes from Trichoplusia ni, assembly GCF_003590095.1. Lineage (NCBI taxonomy): Eukaryota > Metazoa > Arthropoda > Insecta > Lepidoptera > Noctuidae > Trichoplusia > Trichoplusia ni. The sequence goes on from NW_020800342.1 coordinate 100,708, forward strand.
TGTGACCCACAGTGTTAATATTGTTAATTTATAAACAATAGCCACCGTCTTTATAGTATTTATTTTCAATAGTAACAAAAAAGCACGTACCGTGACAAAAACGTTAAAATATTTTATATAACAGCGCCAAAATGGTAACATTTATATGACTAAGAAATAAACATTTATGAGCTACATTAGTTCTGCGTGTTTGTGCATGAAATAATAATGTTTTATAGTTCCAAATAAACGTCGATATTGGATCATAATTTACGGTATTGAGTTGAGGATTGAACGTCGCAAACATCCCTTAATTTACTTTTATGGTTGTTATTATTCGTCTTAAAAATAAATTATAATATTATTCTTGAATTTTTTTCTAGACCGAAAGAGTGTTTTATTTCAGTAATTTTCTTCTAGTTCGTTTAGCTTATTATTTAATTTTACTCGTTTTACGTTAATCTTTATATCATAGTCATCTATGTATATTTATATTTGCCCAACCATTGACCAAATTGTGATAAACTTTGACCGGGTTTTGTAACAATGCCTATGAGGGGTTTCGACTCCTCAAATCCTTTCACTTTGCATGGCAACAAAGTTTCAGTCATTTTTTTTTTTCAAATTTTCCTCCTCACATTTTTAGTTAGCCTTCTTTGATTTCCATTTCTATCACAGCAATCGATTGAAACAAAGCTCACATGATCTCATACGAAGTACTCAATCCAATCAATCGTCAGTCTTAGTACAAAAACCTTGACGCCGCTGCCATCGCGATATCGTATGTAACGACATCGATATCGTCTCCCGGGATATTACGATATGCTTCTTTCAGACAGCTATCTGTCGCTGACAACTTGTGTCTAGACATGAGAACTTCAGTGACTCCAGACGGCAGTACTTTCATATGTTTTAGGATTAGTGAAATGTTTTCCCTGCTGAAAACCTGAGATATATTCTTAGATGCTTCTATTGAATTATATTACATTTGTTTAAGGATTATGGTTCTTTATAAAATCATAACCAAAGTGTCTAAATAAAGGTGCAAACGTGATGATGATGAATAGATTAGAATAATCTGTTGTTCTTCAATAAATTGCCATTTTTTATTTTTTTTATTGCTTGTTTTAGTATCTCAGCAACAAACCGATTTTTTATTCGTAACACAAATCTGGTCTTGATCTCTTCATTGGTTATTCATTCAAACTGTGATTCAAACGAAATAATTATTCGTAGAGTAAATCGTCTTTAACAGGTCAATGGATATAAAATTAATTATTACTCTTTGTTATAAATTGCATTTTTGTCAAATAGATGTGCTGCTGGGCAGTACAGAGTACTCGACGTCGCTGGACATGTGGGGCGTCGGCTGCATATTCGTGGAGATGCTGTGTGGCGTGCCCACCTTCCCCGGCGTACGAGACACGCACGACCAATTAGATAAAATATTTAAGGTGAGTTGCATTACTCTAAATGAATGAATTTTCAGCACTGTTATTAAGTAAAAGCTATTCTGCAGCTCATATTCAATGAGTAATAAGTTCCCATAAAATGTCTTCGGCTATCATCATAGTGGATTTTTGAAACTGTCTAGGGAATAACTCGGTACATGCCTCTCTTTGTACCTCGTGACTGCCATGGTTACACACACCTAAGCTTGACGTGTTCCAGGAAACCCATTGACTTTTAATTTCTAGATATATGAGACAGAGGAGAGTAGGAGTAGCTGCAGCGTGCATTAAAAACTTTATTAACAGAGTATCCCGTTCCACCAGGTGGTAGGCACCCCAACAGAAGAGAGCTGGTCCGGCGTGAGCCGGCTGCCGGGCCTCCGCGCGCACGTGTCCCGCTGGGGGCTGTCGCCGGCGCGCGCGCTGGGCGCCGCCTTCCCGCGGCTGCGCGAGGCGGCGCGCGACGCGGAGCGCCTGGCCGCCGCGCTGCTGCAGCCGGACCCCGCGCGCCGTCTGCCCGCGCACCGCGCTCTGCATCACGCCTACTTCGCGTCGCTGCCGCCGCGGCTCAGGGATCTGCCTGATGGTGAGATATACACACTGATATAAGTAGTGAACCTAACGAAATTATGGAGTAAAGAAGGTCGCTCGTCGCCACAAACGGCATTCCTAGATCGAATTCTAACGATGATTGATTTTTTTTAAATAACCATTCATAGTCACGTAACTTCTAAAAATAATATTATTATCATCATTTTCATAATTACGTTAGAGTTGTCTTTCGGCTATGGGCTGGTTAACAGATACAAATTGTTGTTTTAAGGATTTTTTTTTCATTTAAATCGAAAATGTTTAGTGTAATAAAAAAAAATACAGTTTCTTCAATAGCGTATTAAGTTTGAGTGTGTAACGTAGGTGTGTGTTGTTGCAGAGGTGTCGATATTCACAGTGGAGGGCGTGAGCCTGCACCCCGAGACCCGGCACGCGACCATCAAGTGAGCGGCCGCAGGACACTGCGCCTCCTCCGTAGTGACCTGCTCCACTCGCTCCGTCGGACCAACATTTCGTGATACTTCTCTCGTCTAGTTTAATAACGTTCGAACGGGCATCGAATGCCGGCGACAGTATTCAGTTGATTTCAAAACCCCCATTGTTGTTTGTTCGTCCGTTGATTGCTTTGTCCTTTCTATTATTGTATTAGTGCTTGTTAAGCTTCCAACGGAATATCCATCCATATAATTCAATTATTCTATGGTGACAAGGTAAACTGATAGGTAACGAGTGTATGATTATAACTATAAATATATAAACAGAGCAGTGTGCCATGTATATCTATAATTGAGAAGAGTATGACGTATTATTTTAAAAGATTTTTATGCTGGAAATATATGCTCATAATTTGGTAAAAATTTTGAAGATGTTTATTTATATTTATTAAGGAATAATTGTCGATGAAGTTAACTCTAATGCAGTCTTATGAAAATGTACGGTTTTATCACCGAGCCCCTACTGTGAGTCTAAGAACTCGACACCAACGCGCCGATAAACATTATTAGATATAAATGCATAGAATACATTGTTTGAAATTAACGATCTAGCTCGGAGCGAGTGTCGGTAGTTCATAGTGGGGGCTCCAACACGAATCTTGGCGTTTGTCTAAATCTTATGCACACATTCCTTCCACGGTGCTCAAATAGTAAAGTTAGTGGCGAGGTAGTGCGGGGCGCGCGGCGGGAGCGGCGCCGCGCAGTGATACGATGTGAATTGAACGGAGATAATCTATTACCAAAATTATTTTATGTCTTCGCAGATCTCAAATAATCAAGTGTGGGACCGTCCTACTGTAAATTGTAACGTGATAGGAAATTCGACGATTTATAATAACTATAGTAATCATTGTTCTGAGCGAGGCGAGGTAGAGTAGATGGGAGCTAGTTCCCGTCTAGACTAAAGACTAGTGAAATTAACCAGTTTAGTGAATTATAGTGGTCCCCACTACGTAAGGTTAGGAGCGCAGTCTAAGTAACGTAGTACCGGCGCATTGGCAACTTGACAGTTAATTAGATGTAATGCGATGCCCTCAGTGTGTTGTAGTCAGCGAGACGGCGAGACAGCGACTCGAGCGAGCCATCCGCGATTACGATACGTTAGCCCAACACGAACGTGAACGGAAATTGTGCCAACAATTAAATTAAACGCTTCATAGTGAACCGGGTTATCGAGACAAGACTCTAGGATTGCATTAACGATCGTTTTGTACGTAGTCTTAATATAATGCTAGTCTAGTAACTGAGTAAATCATTCGTGTATATAGTACCGCCTGGTAACGAATAGCAATAAAAATCAATTAATGTTACCTACGGCTAAGACTAAGTGAATAAATAAGCCTTAATAATTGAATTGCACTTAACGCACTGCCAATAAACAAGACAAATCGATAATAAGTAATATAATAGAATCGAGTTGTCAGTGTGCGCGGATATAAAGATAACACTAGTGAGCATAGATCAACTTAGTGTAGTCCCTATTACAGAGCTTTAGAGACGTTTACACTGAGTGCCGGGGGCGGGCACTTACCCGGATTACACCGAATTACCAAATTGAGCACAAAAATATTAAAAAGGTTACGTCACAAATTGGAGAGTCGCCTCCGGCACTGTCGAGTAGTTAATACATAAATCGGTTCCGAACACCAATAGTACGTAAATTGTATAGTATGTGAAACGCAATATTTTCAGTGTATATGATTTGTTGAGTTTTATATATGTAATTTTAGGAGGGCCGCGTTGTGAAGCTGGAACGCGACTATTGTATAACTCGACATTCGTTCTACAAGATCTGTTATCAGATGATAGCGGGTTGGTAAAGCATTGATTGAATTGTTTGTTAATGTTTGTTTGTTAATGACTGCTAGACGTATGTTGATCGTGTTATGAACAACCCGCTACCATCCGACAATTTTTAATTCTTGAAAACGTTTCGAGATCTTCAAAAAGTCACGTATTTATAATAAAAATGTTGGTGGAATATTTGGGTACATTTAGTTACTAATATTAAATGTAAACAAATACTACTTGACAACCATACAAACATACTCAAGCGAAAGAGGTTAAGGAAAAAGACGCCATTATAAATAGTGACGTTAGAAGTTGTATGTACAGCACTTGTGATTCAGCCACACTCGCGGCCCTAGTTAGTAAGGGATGCAAGTAAATAGTTCACCCGTTGAGTGAGGCACGCGTCTGTTACATAATCTACGAGAGATTAAGCGAGCATTTATATTGACAGTGGGAATTTTATTGTCTTTGTCACAACCGTCTGTAGTCTATGCCTGTATGGCAAAGATATTGACATAAAAAATAATCAAATGTAAAAATCAATGACGATAGAAATTAATTAGTTTGATATACCTAGATTAATTTTATTAGGTTAAATATATAAAAGAAACTAGCTAATTCGTTGTACAATTAATTGTTTAAAAATATCTAACGAATATCCTGAATTTCAACACGGAACCAAATCCCCAGATTTTGATATTCAGAAATAAAAACAACAAACTAAATCCTCTCGTCTCCTAAAAGTGAGATCGACATCCATCTCTTCCATCGATTAGTCGGATTAAGTCGAGAGTGTGACTTCACAAAAGCTTAACGGCCATATTGAATAATCTTTTTAATTTCACTCCGGCCGCTCCCCGCAGTCCGTACGGGCATCGGGTTTCAATGTGGAGTTTTATTCGCCGTCCTATCCGATCCATTAGGTGGCTAGACACCCTGTTAAATGTTGATGCGCTTTTAATACCATTCGAACTGAAAATAAACTAGTTTTAGGCTGAGCGTTGACTGATGGGGTATAACGTCAGACATACTCGAATTCTGAAAGGCTGATGAACATAGTTTGTTAGCTGTCAAAGCTCTAGTCAAGTGCTGTGATTGGATGTCAGAATTGAATAACCAATCATAACAGTTGAACTTAGATTTGATTTTTCTTTGCTTTTCAGAATACATTTTTTTTTATTAAGCCAGCGCAACCCGCTGTTGTTTATAGACGGTTGTGACAAACATAACAATTTGCATTTGTACGCTGAACTGACCGAGACCACGTTCGTTGCGAAGGAACGAATTGTATATAGGTATTATTAATGAATCAGTTAGTTGTTACGGTTTCTTAGTTACGACAGTCCTATACGAGTTGCCATTGCCGATTGTATGAGTTCCGAAGTACACGGACGTATGAGATTTATTTTAATTTTAACTATCATAGGTTATGTTCTATTAACTATGTTCTATTATTTACGTATCATGAAATTGTCCCGCTACTGAATTAGTTACGATTTTTTTTTAATAATTTTGTAATGTATAAACAATGTGCTTTTACTCGTTTAAAAGAATGTAAATACGATATTTGAACTGATAATAATAAAAGTTTTTATTTCTTAATGAAATGCTGAGTTTTTATTCCCTTTATATTGCCTCTCCCGATTGAAGGTTCATTAATAAGAGCTTTAATGAGCGCCTTATCGAAGAGCTCATTAAATTAAAAGAGGTTACGCTGGCGGTAAAATAAGTTCGTAAAAATGTTAACGATATAATTTTTGTGTTCAAGTGTTACTTTTCACGACCTCGTTTTGGCGAGGAGAAAGATAACCGCATCATGAATAATTATGTAAAAGGGAAAAGAAAAATGATAATTTCTGGGTTGATTCTCGCTCACTGTGAAGAGGGCCGTGAAATTTCTGGCGCCGCGTGTTGGCCGGCCGCCAGCCACGGGAGCCGTATAATTTGCCCAATGAAAGTCGGCGCCATCGCACAGCCCAAGTATACATAGACATACCCTGTTACATCAGCTGCCGTAGATTGACGCTGTATAATCTAATAATCTGTTTTGTGTCCAACCCTCGAATTTTGATTGCGTTTACTGTCTACCCGGCTTAGTCTGAGGCGACACGGTATGTATTTGTCTGTGTTCAGTAGTAATGAGTCATCTGTTTGCTGGTCAAATTAGGAGACTTGTGTGATGGTGTATATTGATTGAACATGGGATTATTTATCAAACACACCTAATAGACGTGTCAGTATACAAACAAGTCTGTCCTACAAGTATCATACCTTCATAAACTAAAACGAAATTCTGATCTCATTAAAATTTATCCGTATTATTACAGAACTTAAATTCATTCTTCCAAAGTAATATCTTTGCAACATTTCTAAACGTAAACCTTAAATAACGATGAATACATCTCATCATAAAATATATTCATCCCCTTACTTCATAACAGTATGTTACTACATAGTCTCAGGTTGATCCCGTCTCCCGGCAAGCTCGTCCGTTATACACCCGGCTTTAGCCACGCGGCGTCAATTTAATTAAGCAATCAATTTCATACGTTGTCCTGTTTTTACAATGTCGCCGACCACCAGTTTGTGGTGCTATTAAATTTGGGACAGGTATTCTTGTGTTATTTCACCGTGAGTAAAGTTTCAGTATTTTTGATTACAGTATGTATATAAGGTTACGAGTTTTAAGTAACGTCTATCTCTACGCTCCATTTACAAACTTACGTATCTACACTTAATAAATCAAAACAGTCTTACAAAGGGGTATCTAAATCATAGTGTGACTTTTATGCAAATACATATTGAATAAATAAAAATTTGATTTTACAGTTGTTTTAAGTACCACCACCTTTTAAGTACCTGAACAAATACAGTACATCTAAAAATATAAAATGTGAGTATTTTGGCAACAGATAGATTTTAATTCAGAGTTTATAACTTTTTACAGCATCTTCACACACACAGTGACGTGTAGTAACAATATCTACAACTAGCGAGTAATTTAAAGTTTCTCGCGTACTTATACATATATTTAGAACTGTTTTCACTTAGGTATACTTTGATTCTTCTTTTAATACAAATTATACCAACTCTAATTGATTGAAGTTAGGTAAATAGGTACATTTATGTAGAAAACTTTTTGGTTCGCTTAAACTCAGGTTCGTTAGACAAATATCGATGAAAACTTTTCATATTTGTTTACCATTAAAAATTACGAGTAGGGTTATTTGAAATCGCTGTACCAACATTTTACTTTAATAAAGCCATTTCTATTTTGAATGCGATCAGCAATAAACATTTACAGTAATATTATTTGTATCGAGATAGCTGTTTGTATTGGTTTCAATTTAATGTAGAACTTTCACGCAAATCAGTGAATTAATTTCGTGTTAGTTTTACGAGCAAGCAACTGTTTCGCTCTAATATTTATGGTAAGTGCAGTGCTATGCATGGGAGTGCGCTTTCCAGTCCTGTATCGCGGGTATTATTACCATAACGACACTATTTATGTTATAAACTTTATTCCTATCCGGTTATGAATAATTTCCCGTGACTCCATTTTAAACAACGTTCTACTGAACTAGTATATTATTATTTTCATTTATGGTGGTAATTATGCTAAAGATTATTATCTAGTCAACCAATTGTATATATGAATAATATGTTTTTGTCTTTGCATTCTAACGTCACATTAAGTATCTAACATAACTTGATCAAGTGTGTATGTCTTAGAAGTGTATATAGTCAAAGAAGTGAAATAGAAAAAGGAGGCTTTTTCTCTGCAGTGGGACAGAAATGGCTAATAAAATATTTACCTGATCTCTTTCACCATTTACTTTTACTTTGGTAACTACACATTGTATACAAATCCAATCAAAAACCTACTACATATATTCAACACATCGTCTAGCACATCAAGAACAGAACAGAAGAGAAGAAAACAAAACATGAGCTTGGGAAAAACGCCTCGCGTGTTACTAATGTACTTGCTGAGTTTAGCGGAGTCTCGCCAAGCGTCCCAACCGCCCCCCCCCCCCCGCAATACAGCAGCTTAATATATTGGAAACTTCGTCTGCCATGGAGACTAGTCGTCAACGGTACGTTGTTATAACAATATAGGGATAGAGATTGAAACGTAAAGTGGTGGCTAGATAATACGTATCGATACAAAGGGCCGGTGGTGGGTTTAGAAACATTATACATTTTAGCTTTAAAAAAAGCATGCGGGGAAAAAAATAACAGTAAATAAAATGTCACAATCAATGTTCAAGTATTTACAACTCGTTCTTTATTACATACAGCATATCTTAAAGTTTCATTAATATAGTTGTGAACGAAACACGCCACTCGTGCTTCCACACATCTACAATTGCAATAAAATATCTTTCAAACGTGGTGGTAAGCCTCCAGTAAGGAAAATGGAAACCAATAAAACTTCCATTATGAAAATGAAAGGTAAAATAACTAGAAACAATTTTCTACTAAACAACGCTACGCCATTAAACATTGAGCTGTGAACTCCAAGCCATTTAAATTACATTCCTCTTCGCTCAGTTACTTCAACAATTCCTCAGATCTTGATTTATAATGAAAGGTCCTAAGCCTCCCTATTTCACACTTATAAACAGTCGCCGGGGGGTAAAACATAATCAATCAGAACTCATCCTAACTCGAAAGATATTCCGCCCTAATTGTCACCCCTCGCAATTATTTACAAAAGGAAAAGGGGACCCAAATGCACTTATCACTTATTTAAAAAAATATATCTTCATTGTACTTTTCTTTAATATAAGGGAATTTGCTTCGTAAAGGTTATTTGACAAAAAAATTGTTTAGTCTGTCAGACAGATTTCCAAAATCTCTCAAACACAAAAAGAAGTGGAGACCTACAACGGAATAAAATCTCGTGTGTCGTCACTTATCAGCAAGCTTTGTACTAGTAAGTGATGTTACTAGCCCCCTCTACCATACATTTCATTGTCTTAAGGTCTTTTAATCTTCCTAACTTTTTAATGATATCATAAAATGATAAAAACATATTCAAATATTTTTGGAAAGTCTGTGTCTGATGTATGAAACAGATTTCTATTATTAGTCAAATACACTATTATTAGCTACACTTACTTGTACAAAAACTAGGTATTTATCGTAATACGATTGACGTATGAATAAATATTTGATGGTCTCGTAAAATATACATGTGAGAATTACCAATAGACGTCGTTGTACCCGTACACTATAATAAATTTTACCTTAAATGACGTATAAATTATAGACTAGGGTCCACCCACCGGCCGACCGCCTGGTAAGTTCTCAACGATTCCTTTAGACATTATACATTGAAGAGCCTATATCTTTATCCACATGACAGACAAAAACCTAGGCATTACGGGACCTACTTGTCTACTATCTATCCATACTTTTTTCGCCATCGAATATTTACCGACGCCGGCCTGATCTTATGTAGCATAAGATTTTTTTAAAAATTTAGTTTTTGTTTAAATCTTTACCGTCAAGTGTGCAACCCAAATGCAAGCAAACAATTTTTTTTGTCCAGGCGGAATTATACTGATATACACACATTATTGCGAAGAAAGAACAGTAAAGGCTCTCGCAGTTTCATTCTCAGCTAATCCAGACTTCAAAACGCTTTATTTCTGATTACCCGTAACTTTTGCGCACCTAGCCATGGCGCCATGGCCAGAGGAGATAGTGCCTAATTCAGTTCACTGAGCTCTTTGCCGAATCCACTTTGTGCCTTATCTGTTAAGTTTAGAGATTGCTCAAAGTCACTTTACAGCGACTAATTTCCTTTAATAAGAGACCTTATAATTACCTAATTTTGTAAGCCTTTTGACTAGCCAGCGATTCGCAATTAACTCTATTTTGTAGTTTAACGAACTTTACAAGTCTTAATGTGTTTTTTGTCTACACCCTTGAGCGAAATACAGACCTGTAGGTATAAGTGTAATAAAAAGCCCAAACAAGTATTTTTAGATTTTCAGAAAGATAAAACTATTTTGGGTTGTATTTTATAGATGTATCAAGCTTCATTATTATTATTAATATGTGGTAAGACATAGTGGTTAGACCGCAGGACTACGATGACAAAGGTCTCGTGTTCGATCCAACTAAGAGTGCATCTCTCTTGCCGCACATGCTTGTGCACAATAATACGTCTTGAACAGCTGGCGGGTGACCTGCGACTCTAACCGCTGTGGCCGAAAATATGTCTAGAGACACTAAATGTTTGCTATTTCAAACTCTCTCCACAGAACTCTTCCCACAATATTTTGCATTCCTTTTCCACAGCAGCAGGCATAGGTTTTTCAAGGAATTGTGGTAGATCTAAACAGAGTTTTGCTTCTCTGCTCCTCTTCAATAAAGCAATGATGTTAAATACATCATTTTCAAATGGGTGCAGCCTCTAGGTTACAAGCTCCCGGAACTATTAGTTAGAATTATAGCACAATATGTTAACACGTTTAGTGATCAAGGACCAGCCATAACTCTTGCCTGGTGCGGTCGCCATCCTTCAGTGAGGCAAAGCTCGCCTAAATTATTACGCTGCACAAATACTTAGTAAACTACACTTCGTATAACAATCTCCTTGCTCCTGTATGGTTTTGTTATGAGTGCTTCTAGAATGTTAGAAGTTTCATTTGATTTCTGTTGGGTTAAATTACTATGATTTTCATATCTCAATTATCTTTATCTCCATATTATAAGTACAATATCAATATTTGGTATCTGAACTCATTTGTGTTGCTAATTCGTATTCACTTTATTTTAGGTTATTTTATAACCTTTTGTAACAATTTGCTCATTACTAAGATATCCTTCAAAATATTTTACACGTCGGGAAACTCGCAGGTGACGATTGCAACCTATTTGTTTAACGTACCTCGTATTAACCTGGAACACGATGGTAACGTTACTATAATACCATTATACCAACAAACTAATAACGTGTTGTATACAAGAGTAGCTCGTTAATTCTGTTACTTGTAAGATGGCCGCGCAACACGCACACGCCACATTAACAAGAGAACATCGTTAATATATTTATTTATGACAACGACTACATTATATACTGTGCTAAAGGATAATTGATTCCGTGAATATGATGTTTGATTTCTGCTTAATTAAAATATCAAGTATCAATTTTTTTGCAAATGTCATGGTAGAGTGAACTTGATTGTGGAAAAGGCTGCAGAATATTGTATCTTTATTTAATCAGGCCTTGAAAAATGAAAGCCATAAGTAAGGGGTATAAATGGGTTTAATTTTACATACGTAGTTTTAGATCAGTAGCCTATTCTCAGACCTACTGAGTAAAGAATTTTAGTGCTTACTGAAAAAGCAAACGTTTTGGTCTCACATTAAATTAGAGCTACGATTTTTTGCCTAAACCAGAAATACAAATGGAAAGCACAACCAAAATGGAAAACAGGTATGAAACAATAGAAAAAACACTAGAAACGAAATTAGATTCTCTAAAAAAACACTGCAGAACATTTTCTAATTTAAAATTACGCAGATGAAATCTCATGTAGATAGACTTGGTGTACTATAAAAATAATTCGGTCCAGTTACAGCGAAACGGGAAAAGGAGGTCGTAGTGTAGATTGCTGTTTATTTATTTATGATTTGATTCTCAGTATTTTGTAAGTCAGTGGGTTCTGTATCGCCCTCGGGGGGTTTCGAGCTTTTCCGCTCATTGTACAAGCGCTGGCTATTCATAGGGAACCAGATGTGGTTCTGTGGGTAGTTGGAGATTCTTAGCAGCATTTTGCGTTGCGTTGACATAATTTGTTTGAATGTGTACAGTTTTCGACATGAATTCCTGCTTGTCCAGATGTGTTTATATTTTCTACAGATGTACTGAAAGGTATAGTTGGTTTGGTTGTTATATGTGTCGTTTATTCCCTTCACTCGTGAATATATGGCACTTGATTTGTGTTTTTTTCTATTTAAACCTTAGGTAGTTGTTACCCCTACCGTTAAGGGCTCCTACAGTATTGACCGACTGGTTTACCGCGGTCCCGTTGCACTAAGGGATAAGGAATCACCATAGTTGAGTTTTCACTCCAGCTCAACCCAAAACGATAGATGTCATTCCATGATTTTTCATTCAGAAAAAGATATGTTTGAAATTCTCAAACATATCATTATAACAATGCATTATACAAACATTAAAATCGTGTTAAAACAGACATAAACATGAAGTTAAATGTGCATATTAATTGGATTCAGCAGTTCTAGCATATGATCATAGTAACTTGTGCTAGATACACGGCGCTTGGTTATAAGCTCATTAAAGCTCCTCTGCAGCAATTTGAACGTACTTTAATTAAATGTAAAAGTTCTCTCTATTTTCGTTCTTAACAGTATTCATAAATAAATTTAATTACTTTAATGGAAAACGTTTATTTGTTTTGTGGAGCAATGCAGCTGTTACGTTGTGAGGTTTGGAGAAGCAAATCAGGTCGTAAAGAGAGATTTTTGTAAGTTCTCTGCTATTGCACAAGTGCATAGGGATTAAACATTACAAAATATAGAAAAAAAAAATTAGTTGACATATTTAATTAGGTACTAGAAAAAACGTAGTTTATCAGTTGATAGTGACCATATATTTAAGACGGAATAGCGTAAATGCTTATTTTTGTATTTTTTAGCTCATATCTATTTACTGATTTTGTTGATTATTTTTTCATTTAATGTAAAATAGCTGTCATTTGTTCCCATAGAAACTCATCAAGTTTGGCTCATTAGTTTTGAAGTCAGTTGTATGTTTTTCTTATTTAAAAACTCAAAGTTCATAACTCTTTTGTAATAGATACCATGAAAACTAATTAAGCTGCCGTCATTTTCCTCTTTAATTAAACTGCGGTTTATTAGTAAGAGTTCTTTCATCGTGTCATGTCACTGGCAGGTCGTTAAGTGTGTCAAGTGAGCTCGTTAACCTGTCATCACAGTAAAAGGATAGCCTAATCAGCTTTCATGAGAACTACCAATAATGTAATGGATGTCGGCCATGTTGCTTAGCTATATTTTAAACAATGATAGAGCAAAGATGATAGTCACTCAGTGTGTATGTGTCATAAAGAAAGGATGAACTACGACGATACATGTCTGTTGTCTACATTTTTAAACGGTTAATATTTTTTTTGGAAAATGTGGGTTTAGTGGTATTTACATAAATACCGGAAGAAACGAAGTTGTTGCGTTAATAAAGTTACATAGACTGGCCTTATTAAGTCTGAGTCTACATGAAGATAAATCTCTCCAAACCAAAAAAAAAACTAAGAGCAAACCCCAAAACCATTCGAACACGGAAATAAAAAGTAAAACATTGATATATGTATCGGAATGTTCGTCTGACGTGAAATTTGTTTTTGATAAGTGTATAGAAAAGGGATGAATGCGAGCTCTTATTGGTACACAAAAAGTATGCAAATACAGCCCTATTGAATATGTACCAAAACTTGTTCGCTACAGAATATACAGATATTCTCTCACAATAGATTTGTAACATCTGTGTATTGAGAATTTCGATGTTTACGTATCAATTTGATGCTGAACTTGTATTGAGTTATGGACGCACAACGGCTTGTAAAGAGATTACACAAAAATTGGATCCCGTGATTGTGTTACATTTTAAAAGCTTTGACAAAATGGAGCGTAATTGATTCATTGGAGGTACAACGATGGATTATGCATTTTACGTTGGAATTTACCAAAAATAGATACATTTTTTTATCAAGCTTCACTCAGCAAATATCGAAATTGGTTTTATCTATAAACTTTAACAGGGTTGCAATATTTGCCACAAATATTATTGTAGACAACGTTTTTAACAAGGAAGAATTTTCAAACTTGTTATTATTTCGTAGAGTGAGTACCCTTTACACTTTTTATAACCCTCACTTTGTTTCATTGTTAGTAAAGAAACTATGATTTTCTTGAATATTAGAACATAAAACATCTGATATTTGCCAACGTGGACACATAAAGGCGCATTAGCATAGAAAGCTTAATAAAGGTTGAGATTAAATTATCTTTCAATGATTTTAACCGTCTTTAAGCATTCAACATCCTTTACAAGTCTTGCCCAGCATATAAATCAGTGTGCAGATATAATTTGACATCGTCTGGTGCTCGGGAACACGTCATAATTCAATTTGTTTGGTGAATCGATCAACGCCAGGAAATATTCACTTCCTACTGCCTTTCCTCATAAATTCACGAATTCGTAGACAAATATGTAACTTTGTCGCGGTTGAATTAGAGTTTGATTTGAAGAGGCGGTGCTGTTTTGAAATACAAATTTTGATTGCTTTACCTTTAACCATTTATATGACTTCAGGACGAAGGATTTAATAATTTCATTTTTTTTTTAATTTATACAATTTAACCTTTTTTTCACAACCGTTAGATATAGTAGCAGAAGCCCGAAGTCATCGAGAGTTATTTTTACAAATAAAACATACAGCCGACTTTAAAAAACGAATTCGCCAAACACTACTTCGCATAAAACAAATTGAAAACCTCTTCCTTTTCGAAATAGGTAGAAAATTCTAAACTTGCTGTGTATTTTTCCCTTGTAACAATTTTCTTTGAATCATATAACAGCCCACAGTAGCAATGGTCAATCTTTATAACAGAACATGCCAACGCTCTCACAGTAGCGAGTGGTAATGTATCCTCTTGCATTGATTAATCATGCTAAGTAGTCCAAACCGCAGAACATCGATACGATAGGACGTGACTGGACCCCCGGTGGGGCCATTACAACAGCGGAAATAAACACTAGTAGTAGGCTGAAAATGTCTGGAAGATTGACATATTAGGTATTTAGTTTGACAAAAGTTTTTTATGTGTCTGTCAAGGCAGATGGATAGTAATAAAAATCGCCTCGTGGTTCTATGCATGGATTTGTATGCAAGAGGTTCGATCCCAACATTGGAAAAGTATCAATGTGACTTTTTCAAAGTTTTTTTTTTAATTATTGTAAGATACCAATGACAATATTGGAATTCGTTATCGCCAACCGGCATTGAGGAGATTAATGCTCAAATCTTCGCTGTAAATATTATTTAGAAAAAGTATCTACATATGAAATAACGTAATGTAAATCGTGTCCCACGTGTACCTACTAAACAATCATTTAGATAATATTTTAAAGTCTTTACTTTGTATTTATTTACGACAAAACGAAACGAGCAAATTAATCAGAAGTTTCCGTAAACAACAAAACAACTTTATTCTAACTGTAAGTTAACTTAGACCGACATCTCTGTGATATAAACTAACAGAGAAATAACCTAGACTTATCCAAATAACAGACTCCAAGGATAAATTCTCTGCAGTCATTATTTATTTCTGCTTTTACAGAACATTATTTATTTCATAGGTACGCGGTTGCCATTTTGTTATGATGCACGAAAGTCGAAAGTTGTGATTTGTGAACATGTTCTTGGTGTTTTTACAACGTTAAGTAATGAAGTTTAACTTCTTTCGGTCCCGTTGGTCGAGTGGTCAGTGGACCTGACTGCTGAAACGGATGTCGTGCGTTCGATTCCCACTCAGGACAAAACTTTTATGTGATGAGCATTTGCTCTTCGGCTGAGTGTAATTTAATTAAGAACTATAAGTAATATAATGTGTAAATTAATATCTAAGTATGTTTATCAGTTTTCCAGTAGGTAGTCATAATACATTTGCTTAGTGTAAGGCCAGATGGTGTTTTATGAAAATTGTCCAACACGACAGTTTATGCGCAAATTGGATTTAGTGAGAGCGTTGTCATATCACAATATCAAAATGTTGTTTTTAATTTTCATGCACATTCATTGAAAATAATTTTATCGCTGATTTAGTGGCTCAACCGACATGTACAAGACGCTGTAAATACCGACACACGTACTGTTAAGTGCATGAACAAGAGGATCTTAATGTAAAACTTACATGCGTTTGTGGAAGCAATATTAATCTTTAATCTGATCTAGTATTATGTAAAGAAGGCATATTATCTACCGACTTCAAAAGTGAGGAAAATCTCAATTCGTCGGTAATTTTTTAATGTTTAAAACCCATTTTGTTAATGTTTTCAGATCATTAAGGTATTTATTTAATGTAAAATAGCTTCGACTAATTTCGGTCTAAACATCATCATTCTTTAGTAATCGACTGAGGCAATGATAGTTATCCAGATTCAAACTAAAAAAAAGACAATATTATAATTAAAGACTAAAATAATGGAATAAAATACTAGGGAAAAACAAATAACGTCTTATATGAAAAATGAAAAGAACGAGAATACGTCGCTATACCCCTGTATTCTTTACCGTAGATAATTAAGTTTTCAAACTCTACAAAGATACGAGGAGATACTGAAATAAGTGGTTGTGGAAGAAAAGATAGCTCTTATAAAGTTGTATGTTACTTAACAAAAGTTCCTAGGTTGTATTGTATTGTCGGGTAATGCGGGTAGGCTTTCTTTTGGATTAAAGAGTAACTTATGGAGTTTCTTGCCGGTTCTTCTCCATAAGAATGACACTTTGGAACCGTGCAACTAGAGTCAGTAATATAACGTTTTAAAAGTGCCTGAGATACGGCCTATTTGAAATAAAAAAAAAATGATTTTGATTTTGATTTTGAAAGGATAATACGTCACTTGAGGCTTTCTACGTAAAAAGTGAATTTCGAAATGTCAAAGGTTGAAAAGTAGGAGGTTATAATTTTTTAACTCCATACGTTAAATTTATAGCCAAATGAAAGAAGAGAAAGTGAAATCCGAAACCATGACATTCTGAAAAAGTATGTTATTTTTAAAATGTTATTTAGAAAACTTTCACATGGTAATTAGCTAAATGCAAAATTGCCGCGCCGTAATATAGCTTAAGAAAAAAAAATGCAGATAAAAATACTTTTTTCTTTGTTAATTTACAAATATTTTTCATAAGATATCCTTCTTTTTTTGTGTAATCTATTTTCACGTCACCTAAAGTTCAAATGTATCCTGAATTAACACAAAGAATCGGTCTTTCTATAGAACAAAGAGGTTTCGTCGCAGGCGGAGCCGCGGGCGCTTCTATTCTTACCTAAGATAATGCACAATAGGCCCTTAGGCTCGTATCCTTGCCAACGATCTCTTTCAGGCCTTTTGACGGACACATGACATTTGTAATTCCTATCTCTCTTTTAAGATTATTATAATAAGTTTTTCTTTAGCCTTATCATAATCTTTTTTCTTTGACTTTGGTCTAGAATTAAGGTTTTTGGTGTCCATTTGAGTAGGCTTGTTAACGGATACTTATTTATCCCTTTCAAACTTGACTGATTATCTGTAGGACGATCAAAAGGCGAGCTTGTCTAAATTTTGGTATGCCGTAAATATATAGATTCTTGTAGCGCAACGACTTTCAAATTTAATTTACCCCGAAAAATACTTAAAAATTCATAAACAACTCGAAAATATTAACTTTTACACGGAAATACACATTTTTCGTAGCAGATAGACAGTTTCCGAGGCTTTTCCCCAGCGGTGGTAGGGAGGTGACCCAATTAAGGTGTCACTCCCCGCGGACGCGCCGCTTGTCGCAAGGAGTTCAAATGAGGCGATGTAACTGCGATCTGCCGGTTACATGTTACTGGTTTAGCGTAGTTAAGTTGCATGCATTGAATCTGTGGTTGAATTTGATTGGCAGGCTTATGCTCGGGTTGCAACTGTGATAACTGGAATGTTATTCATGAGAGTATAATAGATACCACGATTAATTGTCATCAGTTGGAAATCGGTGACATAACATTTCATATGACATGTACTCAAGATTAGATGTGTATTGCCTGTTGTTAATTTGCTTAAAATAGTAATTTGTGAACAAAATAAAATTTTAATTTAATAAATTCACATCTGTATACCACTTGCTATTACATTTTCACTTTCAGTAACACAAACTATACTTTTTTATAAAGGTATATGAAACTGGGGTAATATTGCCAAATTCCATAAATAAATTGACGATACCGTTTGACGGAATTCATTGGAAAGCCACAAACACAAAAGAGAGGGCTTTGTGTAGCGCCCTGGCTTATCACGGTTCATCCCGGAAAACCAAGAACTTTCCACGCGAACGCATCCCTGGGCTACAGTTATTTTTCAATATTCCCAAATTGGAAATCCTACCTTCTGTGACCGACTATTAAAAGGGTTATGAGGTATGTCTAAAGGATTTTAGATTAACTGTTAATCCAGGGGTAACAAATTAAATGTTATTTTATAAATGTTTAACACACTTACTATATAGGTATGGATTTGGATTTAATTTGCTTGTTTTCCATTTAGACTAAGTTTTTAATCGAGATTTCATAAAAAAAATGAGGTAGGAAAGATTAGTTCAAACCAAAGTCTTAAATACAGCGTGCACTTAATAAAATAATAGTGACGACCTCCGTGGTCGAGTGGCATATGCACCGGTTTCAAGGTGTCGCTAGCTCTGAGGTCCCGGGTTCGATCCCCGGTCGGGTCAATGTAAAAATGCACATTTCTACATTGTCTCGGGTCTGGGTGTTTGTGGTACCTTCGTTGTATCTGAATTCCATAACACAAGTGCTTCAGCAACTTACTTTGGGTTCAGAACAATGTATGTGATGTTGTCCGCATTTATTTATTATTATATTATTATAATTATCTGTATCCAAAAACAGCGTTTAAAACCAAAAACACAATTCACGACGTAATTGATATTGATTTTATATAAAGGCAGTGCTGGCAACGTGCAGAACTGCCTTAATGATCTGAATATGCCTGAAAACTATTAAACGCATCGGCTCCAGTCCGTGTGAAAACCTACAATTTTCCGTTGCACGAAAACATCCACTCAAAGTTTCGAAATTCATTATTTGAGTAAAATAGGTTGAGGTATGCATTATGAATATTCTTCGGAAACTTTTAATTGACACTTAGGCTCTCCTTTCGTCTTATCAAGGAGACTAAAATTATGATCCTTTTTAGAAAAAAACGGGATTCTTTAGCTTTTTATGTCATTTTGATTTTGTTTTATCATGCTGTGAAATAGTTTTTTTTATAAAATAAAGTTATTGCTGTATAGGGTAACCAAAAATTCTATCTAGATAAGGAAAACACTTTTACGACCGTGGTCTTTGTAGATCTAAATAAATAACAAATAAAATATACTGAGACATTCGTGATCGCTCGCAAATCCAATTTCTTGGTACAGTGGGTGTTACCCTCCAATACATCTTATTCATATTTGTTTAGTTATACCAAAACTATGGAGACAACAGTCATACAAATGTAACAAAGTAAGTTGGTTTAGGTTAAAAATTCATAAATTTGCTGTTTATATTGTCACTCAAAATGCAGTCAAATCTGACGCCACTGCACAGAAAATATATATCGTTAAATTTGCAAAATGGCGTCACAAAGATATTTATACAGAAAAAAACGTTAAGTCCTCTTTTGTGCGGCCGAGTAAAACGTAGTTTAGTTAATTATATATTTTAGAATTTCCAAAGTTAGTTAATTAAGCGGCGAACCACTTGAAAATGTCGATGTCACACTTGAGTTATTTAGGTCAGCACTAAAGGATAGTGCGATCCAAGAAATCTAATTAGTTTATTTTGGCTCGACAAGCAAAAGCTAGCTAATAAAATTCTCCTAAAATTCTATATTATATTTTTTTACGATTGACATAATGCGGCACTGCGGTAGTCGCAGATATATTGAATTCAGATATTTTCATTGTTTTAATCACTAAAAGAAAATTGATCACTAATTCGTATATAGGTATATTTTTTATTATTTCCGCGTTGCCTGATCTTCATCCCATAATAAGAACCTTTAAAATCTAATTTTAGACAATTTATTAAGATAAAGTATAGGAACTCTACAATCCGTCTGTCACTCCCGCTTATGCAGCTAACTTTTTCTAACAATCTGTATGAAACGCAGTCGTCACAGGAAGAGATTATGCAGCAAAAGTCCCCGCCTGCACAAACACCCCTTTAGCTGGCATAACATCATCCACCGGCGAACTATACAGGACAATATTATTTCCAATATTCCTGCACTGGATAGAAAATAAATACGGAGTTAAGGCTCGGGCTCGTGAACAAGCGAAAGCGTTTTGTTCCTATTACCCCAAATTGGTACAGGGGTAATGTTGGCGTATGTGTGTGGAATTCTCTTTTTTAAGTTACCCGATGGACAGGGGTAATATTGGCTTATGTATGTGGTTCTTTCGTTTTTCTATATACTTCAAATGTGCAATGGGGTAATATTGATGTATGAAACGCATGTGTGTGTATTTTTCGCTTTTCAATATGTAATGTGTGTTAGGCTTTATCCCCAACCCTTTTACAGCTTTATAATGTCCTGAGGCAGGTGGGGCGTCCAGCGACTAGGGTTTCCTGACGCTGACACTTTGATGGCTGAATAGAGGAATGGGATTGCACTAATGTTCGTTCACTTGACTCTATAGGTTATTTCTCAAGGCTTCAGCGATAAAGTGGCTCGTATAAAGATAATATGCAATAGAATTGGTATATATTTTTTATCAATTTTGTAGTTGATAGTTACATTTTGTAGTATTTGTAATTTAATAAACGATTTTAAAGTTAAGTTATTATACTGAGAATTTAATTTAAAAATGATTGCCAAAAGACATTCAAAATACCCTAAAGCTGTAAAAGGAAACTAAAAATAAATTAACATGACGTGATATAAAATAGAAAATATTGAAACAGTCCACAAATCTTACGGAGACCAACACAAAAAATGTTTATGCTTGCAGTTTCCATGAATACTTTTTGATTTCCTTCACAGACCCCGCCGTCTCTAGACTTTAATCCGGGAGTTTCAATCACAATCGCCATCAATTCAATTGGGATTTAAACGGATTTTTGAGATTTGCATGAAATATCGTAGCGAGTAGTCGCGTACGTAGCATTTCCGTAGCGTCTCCGTAGCGTCTTCGTAGCATCTTCGTAGCTCGAGGCGTATCCCGGTGCAGTCAATATTTCACATTTTCTGTCTCGCCGGGAAGACGGCTCTGAAATTCCATTTTGCATCATTATTTTCAAGTGGGCGCGGCATTTTGTACTCTGTATTATGATGAGCCGGTATTTGGGAAAGCAATTTCAGTTCATCTCGGGGCGGAATAGCGTCTAGATGCACAAATATTTAGACTAGCTAAACCTAGCAGAATAAATATTATCACGTGAGCACGCTCGCATCACATGCGATGTTTGTTGGAAAGGTAAACAATGAGATTTTTAAGCAATTGTGCTATGGACGCTGACTATGAGCTACATATAATGTATAACTATATATATTTGTATGGTAACTTTCGTAGTACATTTTTATCTACCGATTTGACTAATTGTTGAATTTTTATTCTTGCGGTTAGGTTAGCCAGTTTTTCCTGTTATATTCAAAAGCTATTTTATTTAGAAAGTCAAGACGATCAAACTGTTTTACTAAAACATGTTAATTTCGGTTTTGAATCAAAACATCTTTAAGTTTAAACGAAACCTGTGGTCTGTCTTTTAACACAATGAAAACAAAAAGAACTTTTACTTAAACCTAAAACGTTTCCATCAAAGTTGAAGGTATATTTACAGGCTGTTTCCATCATTCCCTAACCTGTAAAACCTCTTAGCATCGAAATAAATCCTCAACGGATAAGGGTTGGGTAACGACACAGATAAAAAATATTGTGTTGTGGGTGTGAGTGAAAGGGTGGAAAAACTGCACTAAATCGTTTTTATTGCATTTTATTACATTTTGTGGGGCCCAACCCCTTGGCATAAATGGCGCGAAAGAATTTACATATGAAAACTCTTTGACATCAACCGAATATTAATATCGCGTTTTTGTGAAGGTGGATGTCGAAATAGAATAGTAAGTACTGTTTTATAGCTATTAAGAGACAATAGGATCGCGAATATTGATATATTATGCTGTACTACTAAAAATGGTATATGGGTTGATGGAAATTTAGATTATGTTTATCAATATTAATGCTAGAAATGTTATTTTGAACTATACTCATTAAGAAAATACAGGCGTATTTTCTTTACTAAAATTTTTGACAAATCTCTAAAATGTACATACGGCCGTGATGCAGAAGTCAGGAGTTTTCAGGCAAATATTGACGCAGGCTGATTGGTCGAAATAGTGACGTTTCCAAAGCTCGGTGCATTTTGTGGCGATGGGTCAACGTAACGGATGTTTTGACAGCTAACATAGATCACACTATTCAAGATAGTGTGTCAAATAGAGGAATAGTAGGAGAGCCGAGTTAATACCACCATTGACTGTTTCATGGCTTGGCCCGTTCATCTCTAGTTACTTACTTATCCAACTAGAGAGAAAATTAAGATCGAAGTTAAGCTTTGGTAAGTTTGTTACGGTTATAACTTTTTTAGATTGTGATTTTTTTTAGTCTATTCGAGCAAAACCCTCAGTTTGAGTCTGACTGACACTTAACTAGTATTTATTTTTTTGCTTTTTGTTTTTTAACATTGAATATCCGAAACAAATTCATGAGAATTATTTCCATTTTCTTTTAAAATTTCACTACTTCCTACCAATCCATAAGTACGTTCTCACAACACACTAAATATTTCAAGTCTGTGCCGCTTCCTACCCACCGCTAACTTTTTAGAAGACCTCGGTTCTTCAATTTAGCCTCTATCACAGAACAGAATGCCCCTATTTGCCCTTCCCGTACTTGTTCGAAGACTATTTGTCTAAAGGAATTTTCGTTCAAGTAATAATAAAGATTTTCCGACGAATTTAGGTTCCAATATGGGCCTGTAAATAGATTTAAGCTCGGTAATGTTCTTGGTAAAGATTTGCCCAAAAATAAATGAATATAGAGCTAATAAAAGGTTTTGTAGATACCGTAGTTGTAGTAAATTTCTCGAAAGAGAAGAGCTTGTGATTCAAGAAATACAATTTCATTATTTTGTTTTTATATTATTCTATGTACCATATAGCACTGATTGTTTTTATAAGTTGTTCTATATCCTTCAGTATTTTTGTTAATAGAAAAAACAATGGTTTGAAAAACCTTTATTATTTCTGTATTTTTATATCTTTTACGTATCATAATAACTCCATTCATTTAAAGTTATGGTCTAACTTTGTAAATAAAACCATTCTATTAATATCAATGAAAACTCGTGACAATAAAAGCCATATATAGTTATTATGGTCTGAAATCCCCAAATACAAAAACTTTTACGTTTTCGTATATAGCCTAAAATATTAATGGGACATTTAGTACGCTGCTCTCAGTATACCAATAATATTCTTAACAATTATTATATCCTGTGGTAAAATATGTTTGTGGGTACTTCGTAAAATGTAGGATTTAATATAACGGTCACAAGATACAGTTTGTTGGACAAACTCTCACAGAATATTGATGTAAATGTTCTAAATGGACGCGGACGTGGCAATTCCCGAAATTGTATTTGAGTTTATGTACACAAATGTTTATGTACATTCGCATTGCAGGATAAAAGGGTAAACCTTTATGTATGGGAATTATAAACTATTCTAGAAATAGTCATAGTTTGGTGAAGTAACGCAAACTTAATTTATCCATTAAATAAGAATTAATTATAATAACTATCGTGAGACTGATTCATTATTAAATGATGTAACGATTTACTCACGATCATTTAATAA
The DNA here is from genome assembly GCF_003590095.1 of Trichoplusia ni. Lineage (NCBI taxonomy): Eukaryota > Metazoa > Arthropoda > Insecta > Lepidoptera > Noctuidae > Trichoplusia > Trichoplusia ni. The sequence continues at coordinate 124,701 of NW_020800342.1, forward strand.
AGAATTAATTATTTTAACAATAAGCGTCTGAGTATAAGCAACTAAGCATTAGGAAATAGTCTGAAGTTTTATTAGTATTAACTACTGTAATGTTAATAATGACATAACTTTTTGAAATCTTAATTTTATTTTAACTTTCATGAGGATAATTCATTACTACAGATATCATGAAATAAAATATGGTAAAATACTTTTCAAAACCAGTAGATTTAATTTCCTTTATTAAGTAACTGCTGCGAACATTTTTTTTTAAATAGGGACCCCCGCCGTAAGAATTTTAATCCTTTCTTCGCGGGGGTTTCACAAATATACAGTTCACGTGCACAAAGACTATATATACTTACCATATAGAACAACTAGTCACAAAATGAGCTTTACAGATAGTATTCACTGTATTGTAAAAACTTGCCAAATATAGAAACCGTCTTTTATCGCCAACTCCAACGCATTTTTGGCAAATCAAACTCATTCTGTTTGACAAGAAACCTTATCTTAAAATTTCCGTGCGTTGTTTAGATGACTATGTTTTATAAACTCGATGAATAATTGCGTCCACGTAGATATTTCATGAAACTTTTGAAAGGTAAACATTACCCTCATTTAGGGATTAGGGCGGTTCGGGAATAAGGGATGTTACATGAATGCTAAACAGATGGAATGCAAATCGGTCAGTACTGGTCGCTAACTTTGTAAAATCAGGAAATTAAATGAATTTACTACTTTTTTAGATATTAGGATATAGAGATTATTTTCATATGACATAATTACTGTAAAATTGAAAGAAAAAAATTGTAAGATTGAAACTATTTATGATGAGAAATCTGCTAATTTAGTAGTGCTTCAAGGTAGCTTAATTTTCTCAAACCTCTTTCTTGTAAATTGTTAAAACAAGAAGATATGATTTTGCATTAATCATTAAACATAATCCAAGCAACCAATCTTACACCAAATTTTTCTTGAACTTACGGATAAGATTAAAGGATACAAAAATGACATCATAAATTCTCTTTACTTGGGGCTTCAAAAACAAAACCGTAATGTGACTAAACTTACCCCTTTTTTGCTGTGACCACATTAACTCCAGAATTTATTAGTCAAACACGAGCAGGAGAATCTTAGCCAGCGGAGGAAGGGTAAGATGTACGACTTCTGTAATCGTTACAGCTACGGGAAATAGATAGCGCTCTACGGAGTGTAGTGCGCTGTCCCTCTTCCACAACTGCAGTAGTATTTCTTTATGAGGTGGTGGTAGCCCCAAGCTCGTTAAGTAGCTTTTGCATATCAAAGTGTTGACAGCTTGCCGGCGGGGCTCTGCAATTCTTTTCACTTTATACACTCCTTGATTCGTCTTATTTCAAACGGCTTGGAATTCTCTTTGCTGTTTCGTTGTATATTTTTTGGAGCAAGTTCCTTTTAAGTCATTTGCTTTTTGTGCCAAAGGCTACAACCAATCTGATGTTTCATAATAGAAAATATGAATGAATTCTGAAGATTATAATAGTGACACAAATAAATAATTAATAAAACTTAGTTTAGTTTTTGTAATTATTGCATAATGGAAATTAAAAAAGGGAATCTCTCCACTTTTCTCTCATTATATTAAGTAAATGTGAACCACAGTAGCATTAACTTAGATCAGAATAAAATAACTCTGCCTTTGATAAAACTTAAGCCAAGTGATTTCAGCGGTAAGTAAAACACCTAGGGACTCACTATTTTATTTGACCCTTCCCAGAAACTTTTCTTGCAAAGAACCCTCAAGAAACTTGATTCGGACAAAAACAGATCGTACAAAGATTTTCACTGTACTTACATTTATATCAAAGAAAAGTCTATCGGCAATTCCTTTTAAATTGCCTAACCGGAGATAGTGACAGCTTTAGTATTGGCTCTAAAGCCTTGCCGAGCAATCAAACGTTGAAAAACCAATTGAAATTATATTTTTTGGCCAGATCAATTTGAACCTTAGTTTTCCATCCCAAAGTTTGTTTTCCCTTGCTTTTAAGAACAATAGGAAGTCAGAAGGAAGTAATCTTGGGGTTGCTGCTGTTAATTGATTGTTGCTTTTGTTAATGTGGACTTTTATTGCAAGTCGGGAATGCGAGGCTGTTTGGAAATGTTCCTGGGTCGTTTATCCTGGGAAAATTAAGCCTTTTAGCTTAAGGCATGTGAGGAATGTTAATGGGTGGTTTCCAAGTTTAGGCATAACGTTACGGGATGAAGATAGAGAGAAATTTAGGGAAGTTGTAGAAATCGCTGCTTTGGTTGTCGAAGGACATAATTAAAAGCTAACTTTATTAGAACGTGAGAAACTAAAATTCATATAAAAGTAATTATTGGCTTCGTATAATTATCTCCGCGACCCAGATTATGAAGTAGCTTTGAAAATCAAAAGGTGCCCATAACCATTTGCAAATCATCTTTTAATAAAATGCATTAAATTTCCACCGCAAGTTGGCAGTAAATGTAGGTTGAAGAATTGAACAAACATTAGAATCACGTTTTAACTCAGTAGAGGTCCTCGTGTTTCAGGACTTTTTGTAACAAGTCCTACATTTCGAGTCCACTAACTTAAAAATTTCAAGTTTGTGTGCAAAGAGAATTTTTGAGGAGAAAAATGAATTTTTGTGGGCTTTTTTACAGTGTCCGTGGGCAACATTTTTCTATTATTTTTTGTAGCAACACTCGTGGATTTCTGGGTAAAACCCGTTTTTGTATTTCTTTCGTTCAATCAGATTTTTGCAATATATTGGTACCTCAAAGTTTGAAAAATCTACCTGTGATTTGTTCTAATAGTTGTCATTGCGGTTTTGCAGGATCCCATCCATAAATGTATGAGTATGTACGATTAAAATGTACAATGGCAAAATGAAATGTTTTTTTTTTTATCTTATCTAAAGTTTCTTACCCAGCAATATCAAATCTTCGTTACGGAGTTGCGATGCCATAATCGTAATACCAAACCATAAAGTTGTGTTGATAGGACAGTTTGGCAGTTACAATAAATAGCAACTAAATATAGCAGTTACAGCTATACAAATAGCAGACGAAGCCATTAGGTTGTTACCAAGTCCCATTACAAATAACGACCCGAACGGTCTGATGCAAACGTCTTAAGTTGAATTGTTCAAATTTGAATGCACTATCGTTACGTCTAGGTAAACAGTGGGGTACAGCAGTTAAAGCATATACAAGCATATACTCCTAATGCGTTACGTTTCAGACATTTATTTATACACATATACGGGAATTGTCCTTTCCAGATTTTTGGGTTAGGTTCTAGTAGGAAATCTAGCCTAAGATCTGCGTTTATTAAGATTAAAAGGCAAATCAATTCCCCGAACTTTATAGAAAGATAATTCCGTATAAATATGCTTAAGAAAAACAATTTTGCAAAATTGTCTTTGGTCTTCCATCGTAAATTTATAATCGTGCCAAAAGTTGCTTAACTCTGACTTGTTGTTAGAGCGGGAATAAGAACTGTAGGTATAATTGAATTGAGACAGTAAGCCTATAAAAAAGCCGAAAGTTTGTCCTCAGTAAAAATCTTAAAATACAAAAAAGAATCACTAGCAAACCTTTATTTATTCCCAAACAAATTAAGACGACAGCAAGAGCATCCTAATTAGCTGAACTTAATGTAATTTCAAACTCCTTTGTCCCATTCAAACTAAGTTAAAACGAGGCAGTAAGCCTTAACATAAATGGATACCAGTCTTTATTAAAGGTACGTTTCCGTGCAAGCGAACGTTGCGGGCGATAATTTTGCTCATTAGAGAATATATACGACATTTCAGAAACGTTTTTTGTTCTTGTAAAACCGGTTAATGGTCACAACACCCCGCTTTTGTACTGCTTAGCCCAAAATCACGGGGCAAGCCATTCCTAAGGATCAAGGCAGACGGAGCATTTTTTTCATTCATTTTCACTTTTTTACTATTCTCGCATTACATTTTTACTATGTCACAAAAATACGATTAGGTGCGACCGTGAACAGAACAATTCACGAAAATCTACCCTAAAACCGGAGTCAAACAATATCGGAGTAACACTCAATAAATCAATTAGTGTGTGGTTAGGTTCGGAGCTAGGACAAAGCAATCACGTTAGATCAATTAACCCTTAAGTAACGATGCCTGTAGCCTGTAGTCGATATCTCGTGCAGTGTGTTCATGTATCAAATCAGTCAGGTAATTGAGATATGAGATGGACAGAGCTTGTTGCTATGCTAATAGCTATAGCATAGATGTGAACCTTTGTTTTGCGATCTGTTTTGGACATAGCTTATGCACTGGTTTTACACAGAATCAGGTCAAATTTTAATGCTGCCTCTCTAAATAGCAACAGTATTGTAAAAAATAAATGAAGGAAAATGTGATTTAATTTTTTTCATGAAAATGTTTTTGATGGACTATTTAAACAGGTAAACATGTTGATTGTTTAATAAAGATCATAAAGACATTTCCATGATTTCACACCACGTTGAAAATTTGATAAAATTTGTCCAAACGCGTTATTTCAGTTGTTTTATTTCTTAAAATAAATATTTCAATGCACTGTTGTACTGTATAGACTCGAAAGCGTAAGAAGTTAAACGGAAAAAGAATACAATTGTCAAATGCATTTCGCGAAACAAGTTAAAAACATTGTAAACATTTTGCACGATGTGTTGGCAACACTTTTTGCATTGTTTGCAAAACACCGCGCGACAATCAAACTCGGGAATAATTCAGCGGAACTCAATTTGCCTCCAAATATTGTCGGAGCGACATCGATGCAATTTTTTGCAATTTGTATGTTTCGAACTTTTTTGGGTTTTGATCTCGGTTTACTGATATTAAAATTACTTTTGCTCTTATTGACGTGTTTTAATTTCATGTTGGTTTAATTTGCTTTATTGGTTTTAGGGTTTTAGCTGGTCAAGTTTATTTTACTAAAAAATGTAAGGCGGTAATAAAGAAGTCAGAGATACTCGTAATCTCGATTTTTATTAATATAAAAAAGAAATAGCTAAGCTTAGTTATGTGAGTAATAAATGTAAAAAATATTGTATTTTTTTTTCATTTAACTTTAATATGTGATCTGACTAATATATCCGGCCTTTATTTTTCGGTTTAAGAATATCCTAAATTTAATTCTTATTATCTACAAATAACAATACAGTAGGTTTACTGAAACTTACTATTCATGAAATACTAAATGCGGTTTCTGAGACATCAAGAATTTTTATTCGAAGCAACTATTTTAATTTTTAGTTATTCATCAAAGTGCAATTTCAATTTCGTAAGTGGCACTTAAATTTCGACAAATTCCTATCCATCTACTGTGACAAAGTTAAGATACTCTGATGAAAACTTTTGTGTAAATCCCAAATGAGTCTGCAAGAGATCTGAGTCGTTTATGTGATAGATAACGTTTACTAGACTAAGAAGAAACTTTAATTTAAATAAGTAATTTACCTGAGTGACTTTCTACGAAGAGCATTAAATATAATGGTGACATTTAAATTACTTGGTCATTGATCTCGATGGCGTAGTGGATAAAAGGTCTAGCGTTTACAGCCAGCAGTAGCGGGTTTTTTACCGTCATAGGTTTTCCATTTAAATTCAATTTTTATTGTTTCCAATGACTCAATAAATATTAATAGTATATTAAAAACCGTGGAATGGTTTTCATTATATCAGCTATTAATATATAATATCTTTTTTTCTCTGGTTTCGAAAACGTAACACTCTACAAATATAGGTATATATTAAATCAAGTTAATACCATCCCTCAGTCTTGTTATCACATTTGCAGCTGTTTTTCAAAATCCCGGTCGATGCTTATACAGTACTGCACACAACTAACACTTACCATAGAAATGAAACCGGCTTTATTTCAATGGAATAAGGTCTAATTTTCTCTGGAACTTATGTAATTGTAAGTTAGGCAGGACTGTACGACCCCATTGACCTACTTACAGACTCCGCTCAATTTGAAATGATTAATTTCTTAATCTTAAATGCAGTGATAAGCAAGAAAAAGTAGAAAACTCTCGCAAGATTTTATTTTATAAGTGATGTTAATTCAGTTCGTTTTAAATATATTTTTGACGTTATGCTCGATATAAGCTTTTACATATACTTTCAGTTATTCAAAAAAGGGTTAAAACTAAAACGTAAAGAAGGCCTCAAAGTCTAGTTGAAAACAAAAGTGCAATTCAAACCAAACAGTAATATACTTCAAGTATCACGGATTTAAAAAATATATAACCTTATATGTTCCTCTGTAGTGTCATAAATAATAAATGTAATAGGCGACCCGCGACCATATACGGCGGATGTGACCCCGCGGACTGAAAGGGTTGCCAGCCTTATATATAGAGCCTTAATTCTTTATTACCTTATCGGACAGGTAAGCGGCTTACTTTGTACTATAAATTGAATTGAACAAACTATGCAAAAAAATCTTTAAAATTGATTAAATATCAACGAAGGTTTATTAAAAGATACTATAGTAATTGTGTCATAATATGTTTGAAAATGTGATTATAAGTTAATTATTTATTACTTAATGCTGAAAATTGTAGAGAACATTTCAGCTACTCTATACATTATAGACTCTGCAAGCCGTAGCCGGAAGGAGTACTACGAAGTTGCTACGAAATATGACGGTTACGAGGCTCGTAGCCCTGAACTTATTAGCGTGCTCTACAATATTCTATGTCTATGAAATATTCTCTGTATCGTGTTGATATTATGAAATTGGCTATACAAGCTATGTTTATTTGGTTTTGTGTTTTGGCAGGGAAGACAGGTTTGGCCTTGGACTTTAGAACTATAAATTGTTATTTATGAAATGCAAAAAGCTATGAAATAATCTACTGCGGATTTCTCAACCTCAAGTAACGCTATTCTCATAATCATAAACATTACACGTCTATAGTTTACGACTACTGTTACAGTAGCGCACCTGCGTTGACCTACATTACAAGTACACATTGTTATACTTTAGCATCAATAAATTTTAACCCAAGCCCTTCCTGTATTTACCCCTTTGTGTGAACTACATTAAAACGATTTCGCTGCTGTAAAATACAATAATTTCCGAAACTGAAAAGTACCGAGGGCATGATAAAGCAAGGGTGGGCTGTGTCCGATCTCCCCCGAGGCTATCCGTTTGACATTCATACCCTAAATTTGGACATTCACGACCGCGCTACTTGGTGAGGCTCCAAAGGACTCGTTAAAAGGAGTGACGACATAATTAAAACATATTAGAATTTGTTTATAGTTGACCTGATGATTAGAAAAGCTCGTAATCAAAATTATACTATAATTTTTTTACGGGAAAATATTGAAAGTCGTAGAGCAAAAGTATGACACCAAGACCGGTTAAGGTTAGCACGGCGTATAGTAAACGTCTGCCACTACCTGCTTCCTCCCCCGAGAGAGCGCGTAAATAGTTCCTGTGCCTTAAAAAGAAAACAAGAGCTACAACAAAAACTGAAAACGGAAACGATGAAATTTTTGGCTAGCGACCAAACCATTTGATTGCACGGCATGACCGTGAATGCCTCTCTCATACTTGCCCTTGTTTCATCCCCTTACGTACGGTTTCAATTTAATTTGTCTCGCCTGGATTTCTGTGTCTCACTTTTTGCGAATGGAAGCATGTACTTCAGACGCTAGGTTTGGTAATACAATAAGTATTGATTCGAGAACTTTTCAAATAAGGTTTATGTGGATATAAAGGGACAAAGTCACACTAAGGTTTAACCTTCATATAGATGTAGACGAGGTCCATTATTCTTGGAACTGATACATATTTTCGATTTGTAGTTTAGATGTGATTATTTTTTGCTGCCCTTGATTGTATTTTCAGAGGACTTCATAAAGGAGTAGGTTCTCAATTCGTCTGTATTTTGTTTTTCTTTTTTTATTTAACTTGATTAACTTGCTGTCATTTGGTGTCTTTATTTGAAGTCGTTTGAATGTATTTTTTTTAAACAATATCATGCAAATTAAATTCTGTTTTCCTTTGATGTACGAATGGAATTAAGTTTCTTTTGAATTACTTAATAGTGCCGTGGCTGTCGTCAATATAAGTACGCTATTTTCTGTACTCCTGTAATTTGTTCTACATCTTACGAAATTCTTATCTTACATAACCAAAGTAAGTAATATATACAAAAATAAACACATCTTAGGAGTGAATCCATCTGACCGTAAAGTTAATCCAGTCCCCGTTTGCTCACCGAATCGCATTCACATTGTTTCGCAAACTTAAAGCCGACAATCTCGGTTGTATCTCAAGGTATACTAAGTCACTGCCAATTGTACTTTGGGAACTGCAATCCCGGTCCAACTTCTCCTGGGAACCTGTCACCACGTTTCCAAGCAACATTCTTCAAGTTGTAGAAACGTGAGAGCGCAATACAAGATGTAGAGTTTCGTCTCTCTTTCTCAACGACTATAATTTTAAAGGTCGTGATAGGCTGTCTGATGTTACAACAATACCGGGAAATTGCCTTCATAATAACAAATTGCAAATAGGAGCGATCATCGCGCAATATGGCGGCCGATACGTCAATGTCAACGTGGTTTGTGTTGGGATTAGTTCAGGATACATCCGGCTTGTAGAAGGATATAAGGTTTAGGGTGCATTTTCACTGAGACGAAGCTAGGCGGTGCATATATTACTTGAGCAATCAATCTCTCAGCCTCTATAGTCTAAAAATGATTTCAAGTTGACGTCATTAGCTCATTCACGGAACAGCTCTACGTAGTTAAAAACAAACCTTAAACTTGTAGAGAACCTTAAGGCCCTTTGATAGATGGGGTCTTAGGGTGCATGACTCATCTGGACTTAGCTAAGTGGTTTACTTTGGCCTCAACTCTTTTTAATTACTGTAATTTTTATAATTATTTCTAAGTAGGCCCGAAGAAATTAAGTATTCGTAATTTAGCCATAAAAATATATTTCAACGATGATGAAAACGTAACAGGACTTCAAAATGTACTTCAAAAACCTAAAAATCTAACAATTAAACTATGGCCTCACCAATAACGCCCATAAATAAACCAACACCTATTTTCGGCAACTGCCAACATATTTGAGAACATTACCCAATCAAGCCATACGACCATTTCCCAATATCCGGTCTCGATCATTTTCATCTACAATGCTCAGTGCAGAGGTGGTTTCCCTCACTATCGGGATAAATTGCGGGGAGTGGGGAATGAGCGCACTGATTACTGGCAACACAGCAGCTAAGCTTTTTATGGAATTACCTTTAGACGTACGGATAGACCGACTGCCTTCCCACAAACTATTTTGTACTCTATAGTTAATGAAATAGAGTCGATTTTCCTATAGGTGAGTGTTATGTTCTGCATTGACCCTCATTGTTCGTAGCTAAATAATGCTTTATGAGGTCAATAGAGGATTTTTCTTTGAATCAGATCGGCTGGTCAAGTGAAGTGAATGAAATGTTGACAATAGTGCTCTCGGGCGTTGAGAAACTACAATGCTTTGATTATGTCTGTTAAGATTCGTGTATCCCTTTGTTGCGCAAAGAGGTTTTGGTAGCATTCGAATTGGAGTGAATTGGTTTAAAAGGATTTAGTCGTTTTGTACATCATGTTAATGTAAGTTTGTATGTCTTTACTGATTTTCGCCGTAATGTGTTTAAAGAAAGGTAATGTTTTTACACATCTAAGCAACAGCGTACTAAAGAATACTTAGCTGATGCCCAGATTAATTGATTGATTGGGCATAGTAAATATTCGATGGATTTTGCCAAACTTTCGAATTTCTTCATTAAAAATCCCCGTTTATCTGGTGTCTTGAAATAATTAAAAAATATTTTTAGCTTTGAAGGAATCACATTGATTCTGGTTTCTGTTAGTGATCGAACTTGCACCTTCGCACATACAAATCCGTTCATAGAACCGCAGGTCCATTAGAACTTCTTTGTTAAAATATTACTGTATGCTATATTCGGAAACACATGTTGATACACCATTACAGCACACAACATAAATACTCTACTATGTTGCTAAAACATGCGTTGATCCTACCCTCAAAGTAACGGCAACTCTGTAAAAAGTAGCTAAAGTACACAATCTTTATTTATGTTGGCAACATTTTCCCACTCATGCCTTACATATGTACCTACAACTCTACCGAAGTACAGTCAGTAGCTAAAACTGTAAAAAACGAAGATTTACAAACAACCACATTTTTATAGCTACTCCCCCGCTTTAATTCTAATTTCGCGGGGGTTTCACAAACATTCAAGTCACATGCACAAAGACACCCAGACTCTGAAGCAAGCATTCATGGATCACACAAACGCTAGCTTTAAGTGGGAATCGAATCGGAACGTCTCGCACAGGGGGTTGTGTGCTCACCTCAACCAGTCGGCCAAATAAAATAAAATCAAAAAGCTGGAAAGACCGAATTTTCATTGCTGACTCTACTAACTACCGACTACCTACTTATTTACCAGGGTATGTTAAATCTTGGCTACTTTGATCGTACACATATCATTTCTCGAATAAAGATATCAAGCGGATAAGGGTACGCAATATTTATGAAAATCTTGATAGCTGAGCGCGGAACGAAATTAAATACTTACAAGCATGCAAAGTGCTTATTTATGTAGATTTCTTCATACGTTAAGATGTAGAGCTTTCTGTGGAATTGAGGTCGACTTTAAAATATGTTTTTATTAGGGTTCTTCATTGGTTTTTGGTGCAAAAAACTTGTAAGGAGGTAAGATATTAAAAGAGCGTCATTTATAAGCATAAAGTAGGTACATAGATCACGTAGTCGAAACAAAACAAAAAATCTAAATAGTAAAAAAAAATGCAAAATTGAGTTTAATATTCTACACACATTCTATATTTATTTACCGTCTGAGATTTCGAAAACAATTTTAGTCAAAGAGTTTGTATAGCCTGAAATCTGATTTGCAAAATACATAACCTTATATGTAAACTTATAATACCAGTAAACGTAATAACTCATACAAAACCATTCAAGATCGTACAACCAGAATATAATATATTCAGCAAATAAATAAATAAACGTATTTCAAAGGCGGTGGAACTCGAGAGGCAGGCTTTATATTTATTTGCGAACATTACGCAAAATATACGAAACCGTATACCCTCGTGTCTGAAGTATCACTTGGGACCCTACACGGCATCCACTAAATACCCCTTGCACTAGATTATCCAGATCTCCAAACAGAAATAAAATGAACACAAATATTAAAGGGAGTTTTCGTAATTCATGAACGGAGGGAAAGATGCTCCTAAGTATTATTGGCTTACCGACTTCTTTTGAAGTTAATACATAATTAACTTGGAGGATAAAGAGGCCATTCTTGTATTAATATTTGGACTACTGGGAACGTCGTTGACGCTCAATAATTCGTTACAATCTGTACAATTTAAATACGTCACGTTTCAATTAAAATTTATGTTAAATATTTTCGAGTTCTTAATTTAGATACTGTTTTACGTTACGTAAATCTGTGTTATAGGTCTTTTGCCAAATTATGAATCACATTAACAGAATAGATTACTAATCTTTTTGCTGTTGAACGATGAAGCTTTCAGCATGGTATAAATACTCTCGAATACTTTGATCACTGCACTACAGACGGTATCAATTGCCGGTTGTCATTACCAGAGATTATGAAGAAATTTGTCTGGACCCAGAGCGTCAGTTCACCTTTAAATAAAAATGGCTCCTTATTTATAACCTTTCGTAGATTCACTGTAAAGTTTCAGGTATCGAAAGATATTTCGTTCGTCGAATAAACTTCCTAAAAGTCAGAATAAATACAACCTCTTCGTAAATTACAAAAGTTTATCCAATTTCTTCTCATGTAGGTGTGGAACCTTTTCCTTACGCGCTTAAAATAATATTCATATTAAAAAGTTACTTTTAAATATGCAATGAAACTTTTTTCAATCGAAACTCGTTTTGAGATTTTTCTTAATATTGTTAATTAAAATTCAACTTTTATAAAGAGATGGGTATCGAAACAAAGTGATTATGTTCTTTTTTAATTAAATTTTAAGAGAAAAGTTTTGTTTCACGTGGTTTGGGTTCATTTTGTAAAAATAATATGTAAATTAATAAAAAGTTCACCTAAAATCTACTTAAATGTTTAAATATTAATTAGGTGGACTAAGAGTTTTTTACCTGATTCGGGTAAGGGGAAAAATATTTTATTGTTTTGCCGTTCAACATTAACTCAAATCAAGTCAAAATGATAAATACTCAAAAAAAGCATATTAAACAAACGACCATCAATAGATCTGAACAAAACTGCCGTTTTATTACAAAACCCTTAAGCGCTGTTAAAAGCCTGTGTTTATCCGTTGCCTGGCAACCCCTTCGTATAAAAACTTGTTTAGAAGGGTCGCAACGATTGACGGCCCCAGACTGCCGCAGGCAACTGTAATTAGTACTAACTGATTTTCCTCAGAATGCCAAGAAACAGGAAAAGTGATTTTACTGTGATTTAATTGAAGTTTTTGAAGTTCAACTATAATTATTTGTGTTTAAGTAGAAAGTAATAGAAATTATGAAATGATAATTTCTTATTTAAAACAGTTTTTAATCAATGAAGACCGTTTTCAATAAACCCTTAAAATAAAAACGAAGTAAGTTGTAGCACAAGAGACATAAGACACAAAATATTTATGTTTAAGATCTACTAAGTATGGTACCATTTCATTTTAGTCAGAAACCTTTGCTTTAAAATGATTTCATAGTCACAGTTTTTCCCACCATACCATAGTTAGCAAACTGTTACGATGCTGCACTGATTTCTACATGACTGGCAACTCTGACAACTGACATACAGCGAGGGAAAACCCGATCTCTATTCAATTTCAAATTAGGAATACCGATCAAAAATCGAACGAATGTCTGTGTTGGACGTACGATTTTTTTTTCTCTTTGAAAGTCTTACTGTATTCCTATTTATATATGATATTTTTACTTCAAAGCAAATACGTTCCTTTTAAATAATCTATCTGTACTCTATACTAATATATAAAGCTGAAAAGTTTGTTTGTTTGTTTAGGAATACTGGTCCAAATTGAAAAATTATTTTTGTGTTGAATAGAACATTCATCGAGGAAGGCTTTAGGCTATTAACAATCACGCTGCGACTGATAGGAGCGAAGATACAATGGAAAATGTGAAAAAAGCAGGGCAGGTATAAATCATAACTTATATCTACTACCCACGGGGACAAAGTCGCGGGCAGCAGCTAGTACAACATATTTAGATTATACTTTTAAATTATATTCCTAAAATGAAATTATCTTTTGAAATATCGTATTCGTAATTCATATTCCTTTTGTGTTATAATTAAATTATGTGTGTGACAGTTGTTCAAATTGTATATTAAGCATTGAAAAACAGATTCGTGAACTTATCGTTACATTTATTTGTAAATGTGCCTTGTTTTTGTTTAATATTAGCGTTTTTTGACGCGACGAAATGGTACTGCGATTTTCTGTTAAGCTTTTAATAGCCATGGCCAATACTGATGAAGAAAAACTAAGACATGTCAATGACACACGGTAAATTAAAACAAAGTGAAAATCATCAAATTACTCCACTTTGAAAGAAAAAGAAAGAAAGAAAGAAAATAACTTTTATTACGTGCTTGTGGGTTAAAAGGAAAGGAAATTTTGACTTGCACTGACTAAAATCCACCCATGTTCCTTCCTTGGCCCTTTGTGTACTGGGGCTGCTTTACCCTTTCTGACAATCCGCCTGACCCGACACGCGTCAGACCTAATGGGCTCATAGCTTGCTTACAAAATGACCGGTCTTGGATTTCGAAATAAATGCTTCTACTTGGGAAGACGCCTTTGTCTAGAAAGGTGACATTAAAAGACATTATTACTACAAATAAATAAACACCGAGTAAATTACTACATGTATAATATGTGGCTTGAAAGACCACCCTTGACTATCGTACAAGCTGTGCCAATACGATCATGCTTTACAAGGAAAGGTAGCATTGTGTGGCGGCCACAAAATTAACCTTTCTCGTGATTGTCACGTGTGCGGGATTGGCGTGACACCGTCGGTATGGTTGGGCTCGCAATGCTAGTTTGTTGGGGCAACAAATACGGGAAATGTATTGAACAGAAATCGGATAGCAGTTGTTTTGTTGTCCGCTTAAAAGTTAGATTTGAAGGCAATTGTGGTACCTACCTTATTCATGGCAACTTAAACATGAGATAAGATACAATTAATTTTTGAAAATAGCTAGCGTAGCGTTTAAGAGGCTCCGGGGAAGAAATGCCTTATGACAGCAGTGGGATATTTAAGATGTAATGTATTTAAATTATTCATCTAAACGCCATGCAAAGTCAATTTTAAACCAAAATTGCTTAATTTTTTTGAAAAATAATTACTCAAAATTAGGAACAATAAAGTCCAATACAAAAGTCCGAGGCATATACAAAATCACGTCCAAATAGTGACTTTTATCCTTCCATCTAAAAATAGGAAAAAAGAGCAACTAAGTGCCGCCTCAAAGTAAACTCTCATAAAAGTGACGTGTTTGCGAGTTAGTTGGCGTGACGCACGTCAATCTATTTCGTCACGCTGTAAGTGATTTTGTCACGGCTGATGGAAGTAGCGCTCATTTTGTTTATATTTTACATCTGTCTTACTTAAGGCGATATAAAGGCTGGATAATGTTTATTTTTTACCATAAAAAATGAAAATGGTCTAGTTTGAGCTCTAGAAGATAATTTAGGATACTTTTCATGAAAGTTCGGTGAAATAATAAAGACTTCCCTTAGGATAACTGCAAAGTCCTGATAAGCATTTTGCGCGAGATTAGCACTACAACCAATTTTTGTGGTCATTGTTTTATTCATGCAAAATGTATTGTCTTAATTAAAGGAAGAGTTACAATATACATATATCCAAGTACTAGCCAATAAATGAATAAAAAGCGGCTGAATTCAGATACCTAGATCTTCGTTCTCCTCGATAAATATTTCCTTAAGCCTAGATAAAAATACTAAACCGATTTCCTCCTCAATCTAACTTCCAATTGCATATCCGAAAGAAAATTGCCTTTCAAACTGTAACCGGCTTCTTTCTAGTGATCCCAGGAGTGATTGAGGTTAAAATAACGTATTTACTCAAACTACCCGCGTTTCTGCGAGACTTCAACATCAGTCATCTGACGGGAATAGGGTTGTCAAACACAAGACTTTGAGGTTATAGTTCTGTTGACTGTCAAAATTGAGAGATAGGGAGGTTTTGGTAAGTTGTGATGACGTTACTAGGATTTAAATTATGTAGTGGTTGGAAAATGTCAAAATCAGTAGTAAAGTTATTGACTCTGACGTTTTAACTGATTTGTTAATAACAATTTGCGTAAAGCAATTTTATTAGTTTAAAGAGTTTAATTTTACTCCAATTCTTAGTATTTTTCAAGTTTAATATATTTGATAGGTAGATACAACATAAAATGTGCAAATTAAGATAAGTCACTTGTGTATTGTACTTAGAAAAAATCAAAATATATTACCTAGTAACATATAAGTGACAACCCTAGTCACAGTTTGTTGATCCGTATGTGACGGCGCCGTCAGATTCGGTGTGACGTGATCGATACACGCCATGGCGGCCTACGGCGGCCCCATGGGGCTTCAGTGAAGGAGGTTTACTGCGATCTAAACAATGTTGCGAGTACAGGGTGCTGTGACAAATGGAAGCACCGGTTATAACGTGCTTGTTTTGAAAACAATAGGCAAAGCTGTGGGGTGATTTGAAATGTAATCAAGGGGTAATTGTGTTTGCTGTTTGGTATATATGATTTAATTATTGTTTTAACGTTTCTTTGTCAACGTATTGAACTGAAGTTTGAACTTTTAACGATTTTAAATCACGCTATATATCACGCATAAGTATAATTCAAAACTGGAAATATAAAAAAAACGAACACATTTTGAATTATATTTCAGACGCCTTTTCTACCATGTCTTATACTAACCAATAACCGTTTTATTTGTGGTTGCCAAATTAAATATAATTAAAATTAATCATCAAAAACCATCTCACCATAAACAACAAAAACCAATGATGCAACCGTCTCACTAAATATTAAAAGAAAAAAACAAATGAGAAAAGCAATCGAAGAAACTCTAAAGACCATAAATGTTATGGAATCGTTTCTCAAAGCCCCGCACAACACATCTGATTCCCCCGCACGTACGAGCCGGTCGTGTGCGTCGTGCGCGTCGTGCGCATCGTACGACCGACCCTGGAACCGCAGCACCTGTGCAGGCTTATTGTTTCCTGCTCACGGTGGCATAAACACATCCGTGAGGGTTATTGAGGGATTAGTGCGCGTTTAGTTGTTATCTACAGCGGCACAGTTAGCCTGTGGCTTTGGAACTTCGTGTTTATGTATTAGGTATATATTGTTAATGATTTTAACTTGTAATTTGCCTGTTTAATAAATTCGTTAATAAAGGACATTTATGTCGAACTTTTAACTACTTGGCCTTTGTCGAATATGGGATGATGGTGATGATGATGATGACGATTTACTACTTTATTTTTGGGAGAGGCCAAAAGTATGAGTTCGCAATTCTTGTACTGCTAGCCAAATACTTTTTGTTGATCAAAAAGAGACTTATATTAAAATTTACATTTTTTATTTTTCGAATAATTCCTACTTAGCCTATAGTCTAAAACTTTATTATTTTCAAACTCCTAAATGTTCTATCGAGTGGATATTTTTAGTAAGATTACCCGAATAACTCACCACTACACTTTGTATCAAAACTGATACAATTGTGGCAGCGAGACACAGTATAACACTGAGTAGTTTCCTATCTCTGTCTAACATAGTCATAGTCACTCATAGTGGTTGAATCTCTGGGCTCCAATCCCGCTATTTACAATGGCCGATGAAGGAATGGTAATTGGATTAAATTGGACATTATTTTTATTCACCTTAGCATTTTGCCAACACTTCTTTTCAGAATACAAATATTTTATAACTATTTCCATTCATACATCGGCCATTGTAAATAGCGGAATTGGGGCCCTGGTCGTGATAAACCAGCTATAACTCAGAGCATTCCCTATTAAACGGGCCGACGGGCCTGTTGGTCTAGTGGTTAGTGACCCTGACTGCTATACCGGAGGTCGTGGGTTCGATTCCCGCCCAGGACAAATGTTGTGTGATGAGCATGATCATTTGTTCTGGTGTCTGGGTGTAATTTATCTATAATATGTATGTATTTAGAAATATATAAGTAAGTTTATCAGTTGTCTGGTTACCATAACACAAGCTCTGCTTAGCTTGGGATCAGATAACCGTGTGTGAGTTGTCCCATGATAATAAAAAAAAAAAAAAAAAAACGGTCCTTGGAAACAATAAAACCTCTCTACGGGAAAAACAATCAATTAGATGAAAACTAATTGTGATTCCGATTAAAGACAGATTTGTGTAGAGAATATATGGAGGAGTTCGAATTTTCTAATATCAGCATTACATATTGAAAGCATAAGATTTTTTGGAAAACATTGTAAAGTTAGGATACGCATAAATTAGTAATTAGTGCTACACAGAATACAGGTTTTATTGAATCGTATCAATATTAACTTTAAAAGGCGAACGAACCGTACTTGTCAAGAAAGTATTTAAAACAGAAGATTTATTATTCGATAAATCATATTGATATGAAACTATCAACCCACTAACATTAAATATTACCAGCCTCACTAAAGGGCAAAGAAGAAACATGACACGAACAATATGAGGTAGATTAAGCTAAGCTCAGCTCTGCATTAAAATCAAAACTCATTTATTTTAATAAGGCTAAATTAGGCTTGTATGTCAAATCACAGTGGGTAGCACCCAGTTTCGCCCACCCATCACCGCTTCCTACGTGCTTTCGTGTGGTTACCGTTCCAGAAAAATAAAAATATTAGAAGTCGCCTTCAACATACCTATATCCCATACATTTTACATCAAGACCGTATCACTCACTACTTCACAAACCTCATCATATCGCACTTAACAATATTAAAGTACTCCCATAATGAATAATAACACTTTATCCACAGAATTAATATCAACCTTTAGTAGTGTTTAAAAGAAAGCTTTTAAAACGATTGCGTTATCTAAAACGTGCACTTAGACGACTAGGAGTTAGCGGCGCGGTAGGGTGGCTGTGGGATATGTAGCTGTTGGGACAAACGGTGACCAAGTACTGTGGGAATTTAGGACTATAGTATATATGACAAAAAAAAACAGGTTTAAAAAGAAATTCTTAAATCTATGAGAATTACGAAGATAAAACGTATCCAAGGTTAGGAATCATGCGGAAGTAGGGGTTACAACGTCACCTGTCGGTAAAAGTGTACTGATAAGTGACTTCAATTTGATTTTCTAATCTGGATTTGATGTGGCTCTTCATATCAATTTGGTCTTGAGAGCATTTCATGTCTGCAAATGATTAAGTTTTCATAACATAAATTAGGGCAATATCCTTCCTTGAAATAAGTAAATAAGACGGCGGTGTGTAAACATGACAATAAAACGGTAATCTCAGCCTTTTCTTAACTGTTTTTGCTTTCAGTCCAAACAGATACAGCTAAGTACCAGTCTTTTACAAGGAGCGACTACCTGTCCGATCTCCTCGATCCACGACCTCGACCTCCTCTTTATTTGCTATGTACACATGCCATTATGTCATTTGATACCTGAATGTTTTCTACATTCTTTTACATTGTATATTCTCAAGAGAGTATCCAACTTACGTGAAGACAAAAACCAGAACATTTTTCCTGACAATGTGTTTGTTTGTTTGTGTGAGCTGGCAGTCCCGTGTCGGTAAGTAAACGCTGGCTACCACACGAGAGCGTCTCCAGACGTTATTTACCAAATCGTCGGGTCTCTCGCGACTCAAGTTACCTACCTGAATATGTAAACACTCGAGCTCATTTTGTACTCGCTTCCGTCGAGAAAACGCATTTACCTAATAAATGTTTCATTGTTGCTTGCTGATCCTTCAGAAATGGATACGTTTTGGATTTTGACTTATTTTTGTAGATTTTCAACCTTGTTCTCAATTTTGTTTAGCTGTTGATGAAGAGTTCATGCAAACATGCTGACTTTTCTATATAATTGATTATATAGAAAAAATAGTTAAGTGATCTTACGGTAAACAATCACATATCTAAATAAAAAGTGACTTGTGGTTAATAGAAAACTCTTTGATAAAAGTAATTGTGAATGTTTTTCTTATCACTGTGCTCTATCCACTATATTTATATAACTAAGGACCTGACACACCGCTTCTAAAAAAAACTATCACAATACGTATCCATGAATCCAGAGAATCGTTTTTAAAATAACAAAAAAATATTATCTTAATATATTTTACAATATCAACGTTTAGCATCGAACTTCACCTCCGTATATCGCAGCATGTTTTCAGCAGCCGCGGAGCATTAAACCTCGTGAACGAGCCAAGTCGCCGCGCAAACAACTGGCACAATTATGCCGATATCGAAGTATTCGACCAACCTTGGTACTTGGTACACATTGATTGGAAAAGTCTGCGAATGGACAGCACTTGTATGAAAGTATGTTGATTAGTTACACATTGATTTTGTAGAGAGAGTGTTGCCTATTTTTGTAGTAAACACGAAAAACTCAACTGAAGTTACCTTATGTAGTACATAATAGCTTTTCGCCCGCGGCTTCGCCCGCGTCGAGGTCGGTTATATCGCGTTTCCAAGAGAACTCTTCAAAAGTCAGGGATAAAAACTATCCTATGTTCTTTCTCAAGGTCAAATCTATCTCTGTACCAAATTTCATTAAAATCGGTTCAGTGGTTTAAACGTGAAAGCGTCACAGACAGATAGACAGACAGACAGACGGACAGGCAGAGTTATTTTCGCATTTATAATTTTAGTAAGGATTACTTACTGTTATGATAATCGTGATATACCTTTTAGAAAGCATTGTGTGCACTTTAATTTGATGCCAAGATTGGAGTATTCCAAAAATAAAATCCCTAAACTGAATGGCCCCGCACAGCCACCATGTTTTTTTTTTAAGTCATATGTTTCAACACTTGGGCTGCTAAGACAAATCTTAGAATACCTCTTTCATGTCAAAGCCATGAGCAGTTTAGAAGGTAATAAAGAATATTAAAAGCACACAAATACATTTCCTTCATTGTTTTGTAACGTATAGCTTAATATCGCCATATAGCTGGTACCTTGGTGATTAAATAAGATGTTTACATATTTAGAGGATCATTTATTCAGTAGGTATGACTTCTTGTTAGGTGGCGATTATTATTACATTAGGTCAGAGTTAGAATCCTCATCAACAATATTTTGTACTAGCACTGTACATTCTCATTAGATAGGATATCGTATTATCACATAACAATTCCACTGTATAGAAAATCTGGTCATTACTCGTTAATTTTAATTACGTTTTTAAATGAGGTTTGTTAAAATATAATTAATTGCGCCCACCTGTTTTAGTATGTACAAACGAATTCGTACGCATGTAATATTTTATGAATCGCCTGATTTCAGTGGAGTCCTCCGCCCAACCACCCGCCCGCCCGCCCTCCACGATAGCCCGTCAGAAACATAAACTTTGACCGCGTAAACCAGGGTGTGCTGCGTAATTATAACTTGTACTTTCACCCTGCTTTGATTGTTTGTTTTTTAACCTGTTTTGCTGGAAAATGGGGGGAAGCTTGCAGTTTTAATTAAAGAAGAAGGGGAAGTTTGCTTACTACATATGTCTGCATGTACTTAGTAACGCTGACTTTAGATTTTTTCTCGATTAATCACGCATCGATATTTTATCGATTAACTATTGTTTGTGTTTGTTACCTGTGACCGAAATCTTTACTCTTGAATACTCGCTTGCTAGCATTACTTAAAATAAAAGCTAACACAAATTTTAAAACTATTTTATTTCTTCAGTAATATTTTAAACACTGCATTTATTACATTTTTAATTGCAACATACACAACAGCAGATATTTTCGCTATAGCATTTTAGTTAAAAATTGTTTGATTTACTTTTTAACGAACGCGTTTTATTTGCACAAACTTTGTAACACACATCGCCCATTTTAATATTCATTCGACGGATTTTTATTGAAACCCTGAATAGAAAAGCTTTTCATAAAAATGATTTTGTTTCTTTTTTTATTGCAAAATGTAAAGTGCTTTCTAAAACACTTTTTTGAATTGACCTTTTGTTGAGTTGTTATTTTTTTACAGTGATGAATACACGCTGGTACATACATACGTGGAAAATACTCTTAAAAGGAAAAGTTTGTATGAGTATTTGTTTCATTCACATGGTTTTTAGCCTAATACTGCCAATTTTTAACAACAACAAGGCTTCGGCCTAAGGAATGAAAAATATGATCGTGAAACCGAGGGGCCCTACAACGTAAACGATTTTTGTATCTAGCTTAAAACCCCTTGATTTTTAGGTGTGCTGATTTCCTTAAAATGACACCATGATTTTATGTTTAGCAAGTTGAATTCGAGAACACATAGGTTTACGAATTCGATTTATCTTAATTATTATAATAAAAAAACCATAACACATAAACCTAGTTATTAGACACGATTTGAACAATGTGGGAACATGTGTTTATCAAACTCACCTTGTTATAGTGACGTCATGCGAAAGTGTCAAGCGAGAGACATCAATTATAAGTCAGAGTAGACTGTAGATATAGATATAGGCCGTGTTAGCCAATCGATCACAAGCAAAAAAAAACATTATTGAAAGCAATGGACGAAGCTCGTCATCCATAGGACGCCAGAGAGACGACGTCCCCGAGATCCTAGTATGACCATTTTGTCAGGTATGAAAGACACCTAGTCTTGGAACATGCATAGATCACACAAATCCTAGTCCTATGCGAGGATCATTTGGACACCGAGGTCATTAACGTGTTGCCTTACACCACTTCGTAACTTAATACCAGTAAATACATACAGTCAATACATCAACAATCTTCACTCAATTAAGTGACAAGACACTTTGTTAACTGGGTCAAAGGTCAAAGCTGTTATCCTGGACCCCGCTCCATCTTACACGTGTATGTATGTATGTGATATCCGTGGAATATGGTGAAGTATATATAATGTACATATGTGTAGAGAAGGTGTAATATATGCGTGGTCATATTTTCGGTCATAATTAACCAGCGCGTGAATTAAACATTTTTCTTCATGAAAGTTATAGACGATTCATAGAAAAAAACGTTTGAACTTGACTTCGTTATAAAGATTTATAACAGCAGATCACTGACTAGACGGATACCCCAGTGATTGAAGTCATCATGTACTTGGTAAATAATATACTATATATATAATATAATAATAATAAATAATGTAAATACATACCTATCTGTATAACTTTTATATGTATAATATACATATGTGTAAACTTAACTAAGTTGCGACTCGTCCACAGATGGTTTTGTGGAGCACTAAATATTGTAATTGTATATTTAACTAATAAATAAATAAAAAAAAACCAACTGAACGCAACGTGCCGCGGGTTTATTCCCACGCAAGACAAGCATTTGCTCGTTTCACGAACGCTTGTCCTGAGTGTGGGTATCCTTGTGCATGTAACTTCAATATTTATGAAATATCCGACACAAGGATTACATGACGAAATGCGGGAGATACCAAAAAAATACGCCGTGAGTGACTTATCAGACATGATCGGTCATCCTGCACGAGTTTAATTAAGCTCACCTTCTGCTGACTCACCCCCTGGCTACGTCACCGTGAATGTGTCGCCTTACGGACCGATACAAAGTGTGTTTTGACCTGTGACCTATGTTCTGAAATTATAATTGAGGCTGTATAATTCCTGAATATATTTTAAAAAGCTAAAGAAAGCTAGATGGTTAATAGTTGTTTACTTTTTACGGTCGAATAAATAGGTTGCTACCCTTATATTTTAAAGTAAGTGTATTTATTTTTTATTAAAAAAGCTTTTAAAAACATTATACCATTTTTAAGAGGCTTAAAATTACTACATTTTATTTTATTTCCGTGCAACACAGGCTGGATTAACCAGCCAGGATGAAATATTTTAATAAAACAAAATATAACGTAAGCCATAAAACAAAAGAAGCCTTATTTATTTTATTGAATGAACTTTACTTTATTTTTTATCCCTACATACTGTAGGCCATCGTAAAAACATGGCAGCTACGCGCTACGGGCTATGGGTCAGTTTCGCTTCATTACTTATGCACTGGTTCACTCTTTAAACAAGATACTTTATGGGCAACCATGGGAACATTCACCAACATATACAGGGTGTCCTAAAACTCAACGATAATCTGAGACCGGATGAAAGGCCAAGTGATAACAGATCAGGGAAAAATATAAAAAATAACCATATCACTCAGTTCAGCGATAAGAGACATTTAAAAAGTTGAAATTCGACATCCCTCGTCGCATTTTTAAGTCCTGTGATCACCAATGTGACAATTTCGCTGTGAGTATTTTAATTCCGGGATCTTCATTAGGGATTCTATTATTCGAAACTATAAATTAATGCAATGAAAAAAAATTTTTTTTTTTCAAAAAATAGAAACAGATTTTTTTTCCTTGATCTTTTATCACTTGGCCTTTCATCCGGTCCCAGATTATCGTTGAGTTTTGGGACACCCTGTATATCCAAAGCTATACTTACTTGTGTTAAGGTGTAGGAACTGATGACAATCATGAAACATATTGACGCGATTAATATTGGCAACATTCGCATAAAGTATTAGGCACAAAATTTTTCTCAAAAAAAACTTAATTTGTTTCTTGACCGATACTTGGCAATTCACATTAAACATTTTACAATCTTTAACAGTATTTATTCCAAAAAATTATTAGGTCAAAATAATTATGCGAATTCGATTTGCCAGACTACAGTACTCTAAATGTTATGCCAAAAGGGTTAAACGACCTACAAGTTCACTACGTGTAACCTTGTACGATTAATGTACAACGGGTATGATGAATATCATGTTACTTATTAAATTTTAATTAAGAAAAATATACATTGTTCTATTTAATTTTAAGCAAAATTTAAATTATCATTTCATAACACTGGATACTTACCTGCGGAAATATACATTTGTGGTTTAGTCAGTCGGGATTAAAGCACATCGACGATTTGACAATTCTAGCGCTAAGGCATTTAATCCTTGGGCCACCTGGGGTTTCACTAACACGTAAGTTACTTAGGACGCTTACCAGCGTGTGTAGATCGCACAAATGTTTGTTCTACGCGGGGATCAAATCCGCTATACGTCGCGCAAAGTTACAAAGTTAAGACCGGCTATCGAACCGGGTTTGGTTCGATAGCCGGTTATATGTTTAGATTCTGCAGACTAGTCTTAAATAACGTGCCAAACTCGTGTGATAAAAAATCTTTTTTGTTAATCAAAAAGCCCAAATCCTCCAAACTCAACCAAGCCTAAGAATCTTAAGTAAAATCAGTAAATTCCATTCAAAACAGTCTTTCATAAAACCACTCAGCGACTGTATTTAAAAGACTTATAAAACGCATTATGAATACCAAGACAGTTATAAAGGCGGTGAGATGAAAATTTTCTTCTCATACAGTGATTTGATCCTTAAGGGAACAAGTTTATGGTTCGTAAAAATGTCGCTCGCCTCGTAAAATCCACGGGATCACTCTAAAGGAAGACAGTTAAATGTCTGACGGGTTATTTGGGCGGTCGTAGTTAAATTAAAACTTTGTTCAAAGAAACGGAATGAGATTTGACTGAGTTGTGGACTGTAGTTGAAAGTCGGAACTTGGAACTACGATTAATCTATTTATACTTCTGATTTTGAGGTTATTTTTAGCTTGAATGGGACACAATATTTTGCTTTTTAATAACCGTAATCACAAAATTACCCACTTTACCTTCCATTATAATAATATTATTGATAACTGGCTTTGCCGATCAGGATGTCGGCTATAGCTGCAAAATCTATAATCAAAGGTGTCAGCTACCACCATGCCAAGTTTCATCGAATTCAGTATAGCCGTTTGAGTGTGAAGAAGTAACAAACACATACACATATATAGGTAATACACACTTACAAACTATTGTATTTATGATATTGGCGTAATCAATTGCTATTACTTCTGTCAATATTTGTTATACATATACCCTAATATATCGCTATCAGTTACGTATGTAAAATACCTACTTGTATCAGAAACGTTCATTCAGAAGCAACTCACAGAAAAGCAATCAATGATCTGTGTAATGGACTGGGAAGCTCGATAGGAATCCAGTATCTACTATTTATGGACAGCTTAAGTATCTATCTAAGCCACAAACAATCCCAAACTAAGCCGAGAAAATATACGCTGATATCCATCGAAAGGGAACATAATAAACTATGTAGATCCAGAAAGATTAAGTCTATACTATAAGCAATGCTCTGTGCGAACCTTTCATTTCATGACGTCACAAACCACCAAACATTGAACTTCAACCTTGTATCTCGTGATGAATTAAACGCAAAACAATCAAGTCATGCATGACAACGTGTACCTAATTTGATCCGAAATCTTGCATCCAATCAGAAACCGAAACCAAATCACGTATTAGTTCCAATTTCCATTTAGTCCCAAATAGCACGCAAAGGGTTGGGTCCTGTTCGTCCTGAACATAAAAAGGAACAGCTTAACCCGAGAATGCTCGATACACCCTCAACTAAGGCGTCCTCATTTGTACGCGCCAACTCTGACGAGTAATTCTTTGCCAATCGTTACTGCCCTTAATAAGGGTTACTAATCAAGGTGTTTGATTGTGCGTGTAGTGCCGTGCAGTGTTTAAAAGAACAAAATTTGGAGTTTTTCTAAGTTTTGTTTAAAACGTAGGTAAATAAATTTAATTGAAAGGGAAATGTTTTCACGTTAACACGTTAAAAAAAATAGGAACAACTGTCTAAAATACGGGACATTTTATTCATAAGATTTTTCTCAAAATAAAGTGTCGTAAGAACGTTGACCTATAATTTTATAATATAAGCTTGTGCACCATCATGATTATGATGATTATTACGCATTTAACTTCGCAATTTTGACGTAAGTTCAAAATCGAAAAACGTGCTCAAAAACTAATATACTTGCTCATAAGCTAGTCAAATATCATTTAAAGACTCCATTACTTAACAATACGACAAATTCAAACCCGTATTATAAATAGATCACAGAGATGCGAACAGATATGGTGTGACATCTCGTTTCTTATCTTAGATTGGACAAAGACAAATGTTCTGCAGTTGACGTCAAGTGTCGGCCCCTTTGCCTTCCTTAATCTGCGTGATCAGCAGTGTCTGCTGATGATCTCAAATGTAGCTATGGTCTAATATGGATGGCTGTGTGAAAGTAAAACAAAATATTCAAAATAATTTTAATTAGCTGAAGTGTTTGTTCCTTTTATCGGGCTAATCTCAGGAATTACTGGTCCGATTTGGAAAATCGTTTCTGTGTTGAAAACCCATTTATAGAGAAAGGCTATAGGATTTATACAAGGATCAGTCGCGTGCCCTTTAAAACCATTATTTCGATAGATAAATAGAAAATATTAAATTTAAGTCAAGTCTGGATTATTTATTTATTTAATACTTCTTATACAAATATGTACAATGGCGGACTTAATGCCAGAGGCATTATCTACCAGTCAAACAAGAGGTGGTGCAGAAAAAGAAGTAGGTGTACTAGCAAATAGAAAACACAAATAATGAAATACTAACACTTTAATTCAAAAAATAGTGCTTACAAAGAAATACAAAATGAAAATATTATTTCAACGGGCTTTTCTAGCAATTTTTAACATTTAAATACTCTTTAAGCGCCTAACTCACCATAAACAGGTTTACCTCTGGTTACCCTAGCAATCATCTTAAGTGCAGCATCCCTCAGCGGCAACGTTTGATCTTAGCTCTCATGAGATCACTCGATGACGTAATTAGTGCGGTGATCGCAGCTATAATGCTATCAGGGTATGAGATGGCCAGTAATGAGATTCCACAAGTCTATTATGTGATTACAGAATATACTCTAAAGTTAAAGCAAGGAACAATCATATAAGCTTTCGTACTTAGGTATATGCAGACGAACTTGAAAGGAATAATTTGAATACATTCTTAACCTTATCAAAATATTCGATTATTAATATGTTACCGAACGTGTGATTTTACAACACTAAATTACTTATATGATCCATTTAAATTTCCAATAAGTTGCAATAACAATGATTCAAAACCTTTTCATTCAAACTTTTCGAATAAAATCTAATTTAAAATTAAAAACACCATTAAAAAGTTGAGCAACAATGATCTCAAACCACAAAGAATCCCCAACTAATTATTGCTAACGCCAAACAATAAAACCCACCGAAACCAGCTGACAATCATTATGAATTGAGTCTAAACGGCCATTATAATGAAAGCCATTATAATTGAAAAAGAAAACTCAGTAGAGAGTGAAAAAAGAAAGAAAAATGCGTCAAAACGTATTAGAGGGGGCGGCGGGCGCTTGAAAATGATTGAAAGCTGATTGGAATGATTGGCGGGGTGTTGCGAACGATTCGAATAGTCTGCCAGACCCGTGGCATTACTGGCATCCATTGGCATTTACTGGCGTGCGACTCTGGCAGACTAGCATACCTCACTGGACAGCGAATAAAAAGGCCTTTGTTCTAGCCTCATCATTTATTTTAAATGTAGAACGCGTGGGTTTTATATACGAATTGATGTTCTGTTTTATTTTCAACCGATATTACACTCTATTTTAATTTTGGAAGGCACTCATATAAGCATGTGTAGGCTTAAAATAATGTTGCATTAGAAATTATTTTTTACCTTACCATATAACAGTCGATTGTAGAGTCTTAAAATATTCTATTCAAATTGTTACTGCAACATAAGTTGCAAACATAACAAGAAAACAAATAGAGAAATTCTAAAACAAAGAACCTTCTCTGACAGTCAATGCAATTACATTTATGTACATCTCACTGGTACCGATGTTCACCACTTGCATAATTAAGCATGAATCAGAGAATATAGTATTTGTACCTACTATAATAAGGTTTTTTTTATTTTGACTCTTCAGCTGCAATACGGACTTCTGATTTTCATTATTTTGTTTGTTTTTAAAATAACGGTTAACGGTTTTAAAATGTCAATCTTAGAATGGAATTAAATAAATATCTGAGTCTTGGAACAGACTTAATTATAGGTACTTCTAGATAGACTTTTGGCTAAAACTAACTTCATCTAATCTTTTGTAGGTTTTCAATTTCAAAATTTTGAACGCGCTTTGAAATATTGACCGTCAATCAATCGTATAACTATTCCATATACTATCAATCCATACCGTGATCATGATTTTGATCTATGACCGCGATAGTGAAAAGGGAACAAGAAAACACGATAAGTCCACGATTCTCATGTTTAAAAACCTCTTTTCGATTGCAAAATAGTTAGCAGATAAGATGTTGCGTATAATAACATAACTTTTAACAGAGGCATTTTTATTACATAAAGTTTACCTAACTAGAGCCTCAAATTCCTTTACTACCATGAAACATAAACCACCTCAGGGATATATGCGTGTGGGAACTCCACTCGCTATCCCTCAGAGAATCAAGACTTAGGGAAACAGGTAAAACAAGAATACACAGTATTATTATATTAAAATAGCTGTTATTTGTCTGATAAAATGTCATCAAGTTTGGCTCAGTAGTTTTTATTTGACGTCGGTTGTAAGTTTTTGTCGTTTAGAAAAAATATCAAGTGAAATGTGAAGATAAATGATACACACCAACGTACATACACATCAACATCACCTAATAAAATGTTGTTCTTTAGATTGTAAGTACATATATTTCCTCTGAGTAAAGCTAAGCGTACGCTAAACATTGACCTACATAAGTAAAGTACTGCACCAATTTCCTAATGCAAGTAAAGAAATCTTTGATGTTCGCAAAAACGCTACACTCAGGAGACGACACGTCAAAACAGAAATATGATGACGATACCTATCTCTGGGGGTTTCACGGGAACATTTTACGTGAAAAACTAACTCAAATACAAAAACACACCTTATAACAAAGTCCTAAAGTCTATTTTCGCTTGGTAAGGGTGAAATAAGGATGATTCCCTAACTAGAATTAGGTCGAAGTAACACAGGTGTGTGCATCTTTTGACATTTTGATAAATGAGCTTATCTTAGATTTATGGCCGAGTGGGCGCCCTCAATTGTTTATATATTGATATTTTGGTACGTGACACTAAAAAGAAAGATAGAAAACCTTTTATTAAAAGATAAGTAGATAAAAACTGGGAGGAAAGCTTGGTAAATAAATACAGGGAGATGGTTTGACTCATCTGTGCGCGCGGCGCTATGTGTGCGTGCGATTTTATTGATTGTTAAACATTCAATCTTAAATCTGTAAAATATAAGCATACATATGAAAGAAATATCTTTGCGGAACGTACGTTATATACACAAAGCAACGTGCGTACCTAAAGATAAGTTGATTTGACTATACAGAGCTGATTTTTTTGTCGAGTAATCTGTCCAGTCAAAAATGGTTTGGTAGCCTGCCTGGGTTGTGTACACGGAAGTCGCTTGTCATTTTTATTGCACCCCAAATATAATTTGCATTTTCAATGAGTTTTTTATTAGGCCTATCCATCCGTTGTTGTGTATCGTACAACAACAGAGGAAAATACTTGTTTTGTTGACTAAATTGATGACGGGAGAGAGTTCCTGTTGTTTTAAAAAGAGAAAAATATTTGGATAAACATTTATTAGAGGTTTTTTTGACTTGACTGAAAACTCTTTTGGCTCATAATGTGTCTTCTGTAATAATTTGTTAGGTAACTTTTATTAATCGATTGAGTAGGTTAATTTATACAACCTTGTCAGAGATGTAATTTCGTAACTGAGCTCACAAAAAGTTTAATACATGTATGTAAAAATCATAGAGATAAGAAATAAATTACATTTGAAGAATGTAAAAATATTAACTTTTTTCATTACAGAACAAAAAATGTACATACGTAGCTGTAACCAAAAATAGTTCAAGCACGAGTCAGGTTCACGACACGAAGGGTTCCGTACAAACAATTTACAAACAAAACACCTACTTTTCTGTCCACAACAACCTCGATCTTAATTTTAAGTACTTTCTACAACATTAATACATAATTGTTTGTCTGGTCATGACAAGTGGCCTCACCATTGAGTTCCATTCTACTCCTTTGTGTATTGAACCCTAAAAACTGTAAGTTATATAAAGCGTGTCCTGCAGGTGTAGTTAAACCACAATCAAACTTGTGCTAACTCTAATACATTGTTGTGAACAGTTTTACAAAGTTCTTGTGTTTTAGACGAACTGCTAAAGGTTGTTTACAATTTTGTTACTATATTTCTATGATACGTGTGTATGTATTGTTGAGAATTAACTAACTTCTTCCACTTATCGGGATATTGTGTTTTATATTTACTAGATTTTTTAAGTTACTGGTTTATATTTCTTTAATGTTTATACATTGTAATTGCTTATTTGTAGTGCGAGTTTATATTGCTTGACGACCTCCGTGGTCGAGTGGCGTACGCACCGGTTTCAAGGTGCCGCTAGCACTGAGGCTTCGGGTTTGATCCCCGGTCGGGTCAATTTCTGCATTGTCTTATGTCTGGGTGTTTGTGAAATTCCATAACACAAGTGTTATAACAACTTACTTTGGGTTCAGAACAATGTATGTGATGTTGTCCGCAATTATTTATTGCGGTGTAAACTCTACTTAATAAAAAAAAACAGTTTGTCCGATACACTTATAAATTATTGCACGATTAAAATTGATTATTCCTCCATCCATTCCAGGTGATTACGGATAATAGGCTAATATTACAATACATTTTCCATCATAACTAAAAAAAAATCTCACACCAGAACACAAAATACGTCAGCAATTTAAACACCTCATTTTCATAATATTAATTACAACCATTATCATCCTGAAATTATTTGGTAA
Organism: Trichoplusia ni; assembly: GCF_003590095.1. Classification (NCBI taxonomy): domain Eukaryota; kingdom Metazoa; phylum Arthropoda; class Insecta; order Lepidoptera; family Noctuidae; genus Trichoplusia; species Trichoplusia ni. The sequence continues at coordinate 155,853 of NW_020800342.1, forward strand.
TTTCGTTAAAATACCAAAGCTGTGTGACGTAGTAAACTTCAGGGTATACGAGACAATGCCGTATGGGACCCGAGGGCATGAAACTACAGCCAAAACCACGAATACAGTACCAAAACATCACAAAAATCAGCCTTGTTCTATTGTGATAAGGTTGATGTTTGATTAAAAGGATTCTGATTGTTCTTCAGTCGCCTGTACTATATAATAATGCGTAGTCTATTTACGTTCCTCACATCTGTGCCACTAAAGGCATTTCTCCTTCAAAATAATTTTACATGTATTGAAATTTAACGGTGTTGTGTATCGTTTGTGGAGGACCAAATTACTAATAATTTCGATTTTTATTGCATTATGCCTACTAAAAATTACTTGGAGCAAAACTTGTATCGAATCTCGGACGGAAAATTATGGACAGGCATTTCAATTCACATAAGTACTAGAAATACGTTGTTCTGCAGTATTGCCCGTTGCGAAAAAAAAACACAAATACGAATTTTAGATCTTCGCCTACAAATTAAAGATAACCAACATAGTGAACACATGGAGGCAATTAATTTCTTAATTCAGTTCTATGTTGTTTCATTTCCATCGTTTTCACTAAAATTTTCTCTAGCTAAACTGGCTACTTTAAATCAATTTCAACACTTAAAGCTTGACAGAATTAAATTTCAATACCTTAACTGCAGGACAACAATGTCTTCTAAGACTTCAAGAGAAAAATACGTCTGTGCTAACTTTATGGACTGCTCAATTCCAATGCAGTATGTCTGCACCAAGATCAACTTTTTTTTGTTATCCACCTCTCTGCAGCCTCTACCGACGTAGACAGAGGAAGTTAGACAAGTTTTCTACTGAGAGAAATCACTGCAACGTTTTCTACACCATTTAACAGAACTAAGATATTATTTTCTGTAGCCTGGTACTATGAAACATCTTAAGTATTGCTATAAGTTGTCCGAAATCGAATCCAATTAATAAATGTAACTAGATTTGAAAAAAATATTTGAAGATCGCTAAAACCTTTAACTATCTATCTCTTTTGGTAGTTGTGAGTCTTGTTAATTAATTTAAATCACCTATATTACAAAATCAAATATACCACTAAACTGATGTCACTATTTAATTTAATTAGTTTATATTAAAGGACTCACGAAGATTTAGATTCTTTATTATAAGATGGCATTCTTAGTACCCTAGTCAGACAGTTGCAGCTGTACAAGAGAGAGGCTGCTCTACGCCGTAGAGAACGCTATCTCACTCCCACAGCTGAATAATATTACTCAAAAACATGGCAGTAAGCCCCTTGTAATTTAAAACATCTCGTCAGACATCAAACCTCCAGCCTCGTTCATACAGTTTATCATTGAATACAAAGTATTTCATCTTTTACCTTTTCCAATACAATAATGGAAAACGAAACAAATTTCTCATCTTTTGAACCATTACAGGCTATAAGATGGAACACAGGCGATTCCAATCAAAAGATAACCGGCCGTGTCCGGAGCGAGCCGGTTTTATCCGGTTTCAGGTCAAATCGATCGTGGTGGGTAGTTAACGTTTTATTGTTATCTTAAAATACGGTATATTTAATGGACAGGGGTTTTTATTCCTGTTATTTATTTATTTCTAGAAGTTGTATAAATTGTTGGCAAATACATGACTCACAGCCTCTACGAATAATTCGTAGGCGTCTACGGCGTAGAACTTGCGTAGGGTTACGAAATAGCGAAACAAATCTTATATTGGTAATTTCGATGCTTATATTTAAATTGACTTGCTTTGCAGTAGACTGCAGCAAAATAAACAAAACTTAAAGATAAAGAGTAATAAGTAACGATGTCGGTTCATGTAATACTTAATTAAAACTTATATAAACTAAAAAACTTCGTACGAATCAAAGAAACTGGGTCACAGGAATTCTGAATCGAACTTCATTCACAAGAAATATTTTATCGAATTCGTGACGTGACGCGGGGGCGATGCGGTTGGAACTTGTAATTTACTTTTATTTGAAAAGTATTTTATATTTTATTGCAATCTCATCGGCATAAACTGCGAGTGTTAATGAAATTGGTAATGTTGATCCATTAAAATCCAATATCCACAGAACTTAAAACAACAACCTTTTATTGAAAACACATTTTATTTAAGATTGAAATAAGTTACTTTAAATTTACGAATTTAAATACTTTTGAAGAATGATTTACGAATTTCCAAACACTGGTCTACTTTGTCTAGACATCGTGTTTAAGGAATCCTGAAAATTCAAACTTTTCAAAGACACTAAATTCCATACCGGGAAGAGATAGATACTAAATATGGAGACTAAATCTCTTAGATCTAAACGCACAAGCGGTTATACACGACGCGCGGCTGATATCCAACGACCATTTCTTAAAATAAGATTGGTGTTGTGAAAGAAAGAGACGGCGCTCTACATTATGCAATGCATCTCGCTCCCACAAATCTTACCTAAAGTCGTACTTTAACGTTCGCATACTTTCGCTGTTTATGACCGCTTGTTTAAGTCTATGTAGGTAGTATGGAATCCTTTGTTACAAACACAAGCTGTCAACCCGCAGTTGCATGCACTAAGGTAAAGGCGCGCGTTGCGGTTCCTCAGTGCGTAAGTGTCCTCAGCTGCAGAAACAGTCGAGAAGCGTTCAGATGGGTTCCTTATTGTAGCCCTACGTGACTTTTGTTAACGATGCCTCTCCCCCTAGTACACAGTTCATCGAGGACCATGGACTATGGACATTTGCATTTTATGTATTTTAATTAAATGTCTTGTTTGTGTCTTTTGTTTTGATGCAGTTTGGTGACAAAGATAGCGTTATATGTATTTATAAGTTAGCAGAAAGGTATGGCGCTATTTAATATATGGAAAAAGGTCTAAACGTCGAATATGTGAAGTCTCCATATGTAGAATATGGACTTGTAAAAAATTGTTTGTTTCCGACAGTGTTAGTGTATATTTGTAAATTCAAGTTTTAATTGTGTAAGAAAGTTTAAGAAATAACCCTCGATCGTTTCACTTATGAACTAAGTGCTATAGTAAATCAATAATATATAGGTACCGAAGATGTGAAACAGGATTTTGTCATGAATATTAAACCGTAAAAATCACAGTTGAAACATAAAACTCTACATTGAAAGAAACCTAGATAATAACAATCATTCAACGGACTCGAGTATTGAATTGATACGATTTCATTCACAGTATCGAGAGGAATAAGAACCGGGGAGTAGACACAATAGGAGGATCATATTGCGTTTATCTTCAACGATAACAACAACCATTTACAGAGATTTTCTATTTCTAAATGTATTTCCAGTAGCGGCGCCATTTTGGATTGTGTAATTTGAAATTAGAAGTGTTTTATTAGTACTAAATGGGTAAGTAAAAGACGTAAGCATATCAAAATGTGTATTTATATTATTATTATTACCTGAGGTTTAAATCTTTAAATGCCTGGTTTTTTTAAGTTTAAATTATCGTAAATTTTCGCTTGCGTTTTTATTGTCAACTGAGCAACTTTTATCAGTCGTTTGGTTTATTCGTTTACGTTTAGAAATTCAAATAGAATTATTAAACTAAATTAGTTTACTTAAGTCAACAAATGCATTGATATCATTTAGTAAGTGAACTATAAAATATAAGGATCTAAGATAGAAAAGATCGAATATGATCGAACTTTTTCCTATCAAAAACATATTTTTACGATAAGAAATTTCATGTCAGAAACTTTTTAAGTTAAAGGAGATTAATGTTAGCACGTCATGTTACATTGCAGACTAGGCAGCCTTTAAGAGCCATTAGGCTTCGCCAAATGTCCACCAGATGGCACTGTACTTAGATAAAAAGCGGCCAGCAAAAATGTTGACGTTTTTTTTTGGTGAAAAAGGAATGTGATTAATGGAGAAATACAGTTTTGCCCGTTTACTTCAAAAATATGGGTTAATTATGAATTAGGTAATGATCCTAGCAAATGTTTTTTTTTTCTGAAAAATTTTGCATGTCTATACGAATAATCAAAACGTGATTGTGAGAAAAGAAGGTTGTTAAACCATACAGATCAGGCCCAAAACAATTTAAAAGGAAAACATCGTAAAATTATGATAAAATATTCGTTTAATGACCTTTGTTCCGAAAATCCCGCAATTGAGCGATAGACTTTTCGAAAACAGTGTATAAATTAATCATGCAGAATTCAATTAGCATTTTATCAAATTAATATGCAGCGAATATCACTATTTAAAAATATTAAACTGAAAACTACTAAACCCTCCTTACTAATCATCATAAACAAATTATTCAACACACTCCATTATATCATTATCTATACGATAACCGACTCATCACACCAAAGTTTATTGACCTAGCTCAAACGCCTACCAACACTTCTCAACTTCACATAAATACAATTGTGCAAAAAAAGACGCCGATATAAGCCATGTAGCGCGCTCTCTCTTTTCCACACCAAGAACTACATTTCTTTAAGCAATGGTACGACCCTACCCGGTGAGAGTGAGTCTATGATAGGTCAAAGGGTTTTACTAACAACTGTTAATACAATCCGTTGAGCTTTAAAACGAGTGAAACGTTAACGTATGAATGACGTATGAACGTAGACCCGTAGAAACTACGTTGAGTATCTTTTAGTAAGTTGGGATGAAAAAAATGGGATTTAATTGTTTGTTCAGGAGTAATTGGTTTTCGCAGAGATCTTTGTGTGGGAAACCGAGGTGTTCTATGGGATTTGATGGCCATAGTTTAAATATATATTTTTGTTCGAAAAAGTGAGAGTATATAATTATTTCGTTTCTCTGGGGTAAGATATTTAAAAAGTTATCGTTGTACAACAAGTGTTAGTAACTGCAATACTTATGAATTTCAATTATATGCTATTACATAACCAAAAAAAACAAGGTTTATCGACTAAGAGATTTGAGACAACAGTTTCAAATATTTTAAGCAATTCTTTCTTTACTACTTCATTCTACTTAAATGAAAATAGGACAGCAAGTTTCCAAGTAAAAGACGAGAACTCGTAAACAAACACCTAAGAACAAGGAACTACTCCGAAAACCGCTAATTCGTATCTTAGGCTTTCTCTACAATACCCGCAATGCGACAGAGAGACATACCGACCTCAGAAAATTTCTATAGAAGTGGGATACCACTCTAAGCAATGTATATCGCCGTCTCGCTTCCACAACTGCAATCATACTGCTTTGCCAAAGGTAGATGGAACTGTAATAATATTTGTTTAAACAACAAAAACTACTGCTAAACTTGATGATTTTTTATGGGATCAAATGGACAGATATTTCACTTTAAAACAAAATCAGTTCATCCAATCCGAAGTTTGTAGATTAGACGAATTAAGAACTTCCCCCTTTTTAAATCGGTTAAAAATAGAGGTTATTGTAGAAAATGAATAAATAAATACTAAATACGACGAAATACCAATCTGAGTTCACTAGTGTAGAAAGCGTGGCTTCTCTGTACAACGCAGTGCCGTATCTCTTTTGTATAGCAACAGTACCTGAAGAGTTTGTTTTTTTGAACGCGCTCGTCTTAGAAACTACTGGTTCGAATTGAAAAAATCTTGTGAATAGACCATTTATCAAGGAAGGCTATATAACATCACGATGCGACTAATAGGAGCGAAGATACAATGGAAAATGTGGAAAAAACGGGGAAAATCCTAACCACGTGAACGAAGTCGCGGGCAACAGCTAGTCCAAAATACAGCGTTCATTCTGAAAACCAATAATATACGCTGTATACCCGGCTTGCACAACACTGTACTTTATAAGGTGTTGGTAAACAGCTCCAAAATACAGGGTATTGTGGAAAATCCTGTCGCACCAAATACAGCTCTCCGCTCGTGTGCAACCCACCTAACACCACTGGGAATGCTCTCGAAAGTTAACGGGAAATTGAATACGTGTTCAGAGGCTATCCCACTTTACCTGTATTGAATATTTTAAAGAAAAACGCGAGCTTTTCTTCGCTTGAAAACTTGCGAGATTAGGGCAACCGCTTGTGTAATCTGTGCTCTTGAATATTTAATTTTGTGCTCTGATTACATGGCTTTATAATGAAGTACTTGATAGCTTATAGTTGAACGCTTCTGAATCAAACTGTATTACGTTTTAAGTTATTTGATTTATAATTAAAGTCTACATTTCCAAGGATGTTAAACTATTTAATTTAGTTCACTTTTATTTAAATCACTACTTATTTTTCTCTTTTGTCCAAAATAACTATCGTTATATTTAGTGAAAAGGTAAATTTACTTTTAGGTACCTACTGTTATGATGACAGATACCACGTAAAAAGATGCAGAATGTTTGACTACAGGTCAAAAAAACTTATCCGTAATGTACTTATATCAAGCAAAACTAAATCACATCATACACAATGTAGCAAAAATCACACAACATTACAACAAGACAGGACGGTAGCACACATTATTACCTCTCTACAAGAGCAATAAAATTCAAAAGCAACACTACAGCGCCAGGAAATACGAACAAACTGCATTGTAGTAAAAATATAGTGCGAAATAAATAAAGATGGCGACCACTAGCAATCCAGTGATTGAGAACGTGCCTGAAAATACAGGGGGATGCTTTAGTGCCGTGGGAGAAGGAAAAAATAATATAAATAAGAACTCCTTGTTCCTTTTACTCATTGCATTATGCAAGGCGGTCAGATGTCTAGAGCTGCGTGCTTTATGAGTGCTAGAAGGTGTAAATGTATAGTTTTTATAAAGGCACGTTTGTTGGAACTGTGAGAGCGAGATGGTGTTATACGTCGTCTAGTGCGTTGTCTCGCTTGCACGTACGACAATCTTATTTGAAGAGATGGTAGGTGGTTGGTGTTGTTGGTGGTCTTGGTGTGCTTTGCATGTCGTTATAATACGATTTATGTACACAGGGGAGTTCGCAGGAAGCAAAATAATAATGATTATACTAAGTTTTTACTTCATGCTTTTAGTGCGATAGTAGTTCTGAATAATATAGATCTTAAATAGAATATAATCAAAAAGACAATCGTAAATCAAATTTAATTTAACATTCTGTAAATAAATATAGTTGATATTCGTTTTATTTCGATACTCAATATAATTTCACTTCGTTAAACAAGATTAATATGAAAATAATAACAGACACAGATTTACACAGACAGTTATAATTACAGTCAAAATTTGTCACCTGTTCGGGCAATTATGTACGGTCTAACGATTCCATTTATAATTAACAATTTAATTATAGCAAACAGCGAAAGTTAATTAACGGAAGATTTGATTAACTCCCGCTAATTAGCGAGTGACAAATTATAGTGATTTCGGTAACACGTTCGACCCTGCTCACACCGGTGTCACTTATGTGTGACATTTTACACAATGGCGGATTGTGTAGAGACGAGTGCCACATTTAAATATAAGAAGATACTTAAGGTTACAATTCAGGATTTATTGAACCAATAAAGCTAAAAACAATTAATAAACTTTATCTGCTTGTAAACATTATAAAACGTAGTTGCTTGAATTAACTATGTAAATTACATGAAAACTTGATGTAAACCAATGCAATGCTTTCAAAAATGATTATTGCAAAAAATTGTTTTTACATATGACACAATTTCGAAGTTAGTCCTACAGTATCCTCCTACTACTTACAATGCAGTGTGGCATAAGTGAACCCAGTGTTATCTTATTTTAATAAATACACAAAAAAAATCATAAAAAATTAAACATACAATCAAATTGAGTGACCTCTTTTTTTAGTAGAAGAAGTAAAAATGTCGCTGTGTTAAGATAACATGGCTAATACAGTGGACCGATCATATAATATGCCTATGCTATATTAAAGCCGACAAACCTTAAAATTTTCTGTTTTATACTATGTGAACAACTTCCCGTTTTATTAATCTATACTCTATACTAATATATAAAGCTGAAGAGTTAGTTTGTTTGTTTGTTTGTTTGTATGAACGTGCCAATCTCAGGTCCAAATTGAAAAATTATTTTTGTGTTGAATAGACCATTCATCGAGGAAGGTTTTAGGCTATAAACCATCACGCTCCGACTAGTAGGAGCGAAGATACAATGGAAAATGTGAAAAAAACAAGGCAGGTATAAATCATAACTTATATCTTCTACCCACGGGGACGAAGTCGCGGGCAACAGCTAGTAAAAACATAATCTTACAAAAGTGCATATAGGGTTCGTAATCCACAGAGCAGCAATTCTAATTAAGGAAGTACAATTGGTACAAGTGTCGCGCTGTGTTTTGTAAATTAAGAAACAGTGTATACGCTGGGACCGCACCGCGTGCAGACGCAAGGGTCACATGCGACACAGACTACTAAATTAATTACTTTAGTGGATTTACGATATATTTAATATGTTAAGAGAAACTTCTTTGTTTTAATACTGAGGAATGTCACGTATTCTGTAGGAGACGAGTGAAGATCATTTTTAGTTGAACGAATTAACGTAGTATAAGTATTTACTTCCAGTACAGACAGATATACACTTTTCATACAATCATATTTTGTGTATATTCCTACACCTCTCCTACACTAAGATTTACAAGAGATCTTTCTCTAATAAAACCGGAAAAGATTAAATTCGATAGACTTATCATATTTTTTGTTAATTAAGTAGTATAGTCCAACATACGCATACGGTCTTATTTCTTTACAAAAAACCAAGACATAATTTCTAGAGAACGCCGCAAAAGCACAGTGGGTCACACAGTACAGATGCAATACAGGAGAGAATTAGTGAAATTAATGAGCTTTGTTCTAGCCCGCCAGTGTTGCACACTGCGAACTGGTTAATTACCCGCCCCCCTCACCCCGCCGGGCTTGCCGACCTGACTAATGGTATTGCTAACGAAATTGCTGCTGAATAAAAAACTGGTCAAGTGCGAGTCAGACTGACAATACTGAGGGTTCCGTACAATTAGGCTGTAGATAGTGAAATCGGTAGGGTGTTAAATAAATTAGTTTATTGGTCACAAATAAATATGTGGATAATGATAATTTGTGGATACAAGTTCATTATTGCAAAATGCTTATGCTCAATCTTTATTTTTAATTAATTTAATTATTATTTATTATTTAATTTACCGATGAAGTATCTGTGAAAATTTCTACTGTCTAGCTATCACGGTTCATGTGATACAGGCTGGTGATGGACAGACGGACAGACTGCGATCTAACAGAACTCCGTTTTTAACTTTAGTTACGGAACTGCAAAGTGATTTTGTTAACTTTTACTGTTCAAATTAGACAGGTATTGGTTCAGTTTTAATTATGGCTGCTGATATAGTTACACCAAGCACAGCTGGTACAGCAATTACTATGAACTCTTATTGTGAGGCTGTTGAAATTGTGGAAGTGAGACGCCATTATAGGTTAGGAGCATAGCGCTCTATCTCACTTCTTTGATAACAACAGCTCTTTAGTAACAGCTCATAGCAGAGGTATATTCTCTTAAGTTTAAATATAGAACGCTGGCCAAATTTAATGAAAACTAAAATATATTATATATTTTTTAATTTCTGGCATTGGTATTCAGAAAACAACCGTTTTTGTAATCTATGTATTGTATACTTAGGCGTTTATGCTGTGCCCGGTGTACGTCCTAAGATAACACTTGCCTATGGGAGCCTCGCTAATGATTTATCTGTTTAATTGATGCCCATAGTAAAACAACCAGAATAATGTTGACTTTGTAGACAATTTATGTATGAAAGGGATTTATAGAAATATCGTTCAGTATTGTTAAGAAAGCAGCCGAAGATACACGCCATTGAGATCGATGGCGTGCAATTGGGGAGGCCTATGTCCAGCAGTGGACGAATATGGGCTGATGATGATGATTGTAAACAATTTAATTTCGATTTTTATCATCATCTGCAGTCCTGGTCTTTCTACAGATGGACATAACCCATCCATTCTCTCTGGCAATGTGCCAGTTTCATTTAGTTTCAAAACCTCCGTAATATCCTTCTAAAAGTACTTTAAAACAAATTAATTTGGAGGTTGTATTCAAAATCTTAATTTGATCATTCATACGACTGCATTGCCTTTGTTATGAAGTAGCACTTTTTATATTTTGTTACTACGATAGCGGTCAAGCGTAACATAATAAATCAGAACCACAAACGTCACTGTGTGTAAAACAAACCGCTTTCCGAGTAAAGAAAACAAATGTATTAGGCCATTTTTACACTAGGCAACGTAAATCTATAAAACATGTACGACCCTCCTTCATGGATCAAAGAACACTTATCGAATCCGAAAATAGTCGAGTGATACCGATTACTACGCTCTAATAAAACAATTGAGTCTGTAATAGACAGTTTTTCATGACATTTTTATGTTTCAAGTCCTTAACGGTACAAAAATAAGGCTAGTTCCAGATCTGTCTTTGAAACCCGTACAGGCTGACCCTACATGGAAGACTCACATGACAAACGCCCGCAGTGCTTTGAAGCGATGAAACAATATAGATCCAGCGAATCGCGTGTCTTTGTTTGTCCTTGACAGCTGTGTAACCAGCCTTAAAATCCTTACAGCAGCAGTCGTGTTAAAAAAGGTGTAATAACAAAACAAAGTTATCTGTCTCCTCTCTCTAACTCGGTTGTGAATTCATTTATAAAAAGGCCACATATTACTGGATTACTGCTTTGTCTGCGTGGCTTAGTTTACTCGTTGCTCTCATTTTGTTTTAACCACTACTAAGTGCTTTCAAAACGTATTATATTTTGTATTAAAATTAGCTATATTGTGTATCTAATGGGTGGTGGGTTTGCAATTAGGGTGTGCTTTGTTTACGCAATGTGTATACCAGAATCTAAAATTATTATTACAGGTTTTATTTGTTTGTGTATTTTTTTTATCTAGTTCAAGATGAAATACAGTTTTAAGGTTTGTGTTTGGCGGTTGTATTTTTAATTTATAATCATGTTAATAAAATGAAATATATTTTAGTTAAAAATATGTTTATCGTCAAAACTTCCTTAAGGCAAACACATATGGACGTCCTTGAGATTACTAAGATACTGCAAATGTTCAATGATGACGTATAAATTTATACAATGAAAATTCAAATGTAATACCAGAAAATAGGTAAGGTTTTAGCAATGACCACCACGCTAGCTCTCTTGGCGGTACAAAATTCCAATATTTTTAAACCAGGTTTCCAATTGACATACATATCACAGACAATATATTAATTTCCTAATCCTATCTATAACACCCAAATATCATATTTTAAGTTCATATGGGTTGAACTTATAACCGTATTTTGGGTACATCGAATCGTTTGTACGAAAACTACTAAACAAACACCGCCAGTTCGAAACTAGTTCAGCAAACAAAAACAATGTTTAATAATGATTAGAAACTAAATATAGTGGCCCGGTAAACTTCCCTGAGGCCGCTAACTCGCTAGGGCTTTCTATGTAAGTACACAAGATTTGGACTATAAATCCAGTTAGGTGTTACTTTTGGTTATATTTAAGTGTTTGGATGATCCTACTAATTTATAAATGCAAAAGTAAATTGAGTCGTAACACTCGTAATCAACAATCTGCTTGTTAGACTTTAAGTTACTACGTTCGTTTTATTAGTAAAATCTACACTATCCGTCCGATACTTCGTTCTTTTTATTATTCCAATATACACTAATATTATAAAGAGAAAAGATTGTTTGTTTGTTTGACACAAATAGGCTTCGAAACTACTGGACCGATTTGAAAAATTATTTCACAGTTGAGAAGCCACATTATCCCCGGTGAACATAGGATTTTTTTTATATATATTAGGATGTCGCAAGAAAATTGCGATATTGTAACCCTTAAGTAAAATTTGGTAGCAACCTTTTGATATTTTTGATAATAATCACAAGCGAAGCTAAGACTTTATTCTTCTTTTTAATAAAAGTATTTTATACAACGAAAAAATAGAAAAAAAATGCAATGAAGTAGATATTTTATGCTCACGGCAAACACACAGCTAACTTCCAAACTCGGTGTTTAAACTTTGCAGATTATATTAACTGTTACTGAAGCACAACTAAAACATAACAACTTAACGTGTTCGAGTTTTAAGTTCACTTTATAATGAGGATGAAATTACGACCGCACCGGAGTACCGGTGAACAAGTTATCCATAACGTGTTAACAATTAGAACTATTTTCGCGAGGCAAATAACAAATGTAAGGTTGCTCATTTCTATTCTTCTATTTTTAAAATGTGTCAATATTTTTGTATACCATAAGGCTCAATTTATACCGCCGCGGAATGAAACGGAATGTAAGTTTTTGTACAGCGCATAATGAACTTTATGTCAAGTATATAACGTGTGTATAAGTGCATACCGGAGAATTCTCGAGAATGCGCGAGGATTCCGCGGAAGGCGCGCGACTTTTTTTAGGCTCGTAGTTTGTTTGTTATACCTACACTTAACATAAAGTTCAGTATGCGATTTACAAAAACTTCTATTGCGTTCCATTCCGCGGCGGTATAAATTGAGCATAAACTTTCCTTTAAAAGATATAAGGTTTGAGAATAATAATTGCCTGTATTTAAGAAGAAGAACTGTAGCCGTTGTGAAAGCAAGAGGAGAATAGTGTAGTGGCTGTCACAAATGGCCAAAGATGCTTTTAAATCTCATATTACAGGGCATTACAGGTACAGTAATAATTAAACCATCATATTTGTTAATATAATTAAAACTTCATAAGAATTTAAAACGGCATTACTTAAAAACGTAACAGTTTCAACAAGAATCTTAATAATTAAACAAAATGTATGTGTCTGCAGAAAGCGTCGAGTTTCTATGATATAACTCGACACATTCTCGACGCGGCGCTCGAAACAAATCGTAGAACAAAACCTCTATGGAGACGTCACTCCGTAGAAGCTTAAACATTTTAAATTCAACGTTTTTTGCTCCCACTAATGCAAAGTAAGGACATGCGGAGCTTTTTTTAGATTATACATTTTATTTCGAGAAGTTTTATTTTTATTTCAGCTGTTGGTAAACGTCGGATTTGCATTTTTAAATATGTTTTGTTGAAATTTATTTTGATTAAACAATTTGCTGTTGGATTAAACATTTTGTGTTGTCTTGTTTAATGAACGTTTTAGATAGAAAGAAAAATAAAACTGTTTGTGACTTACTCCGTTGGAAAGGTAATATTACGGGTTTATCTCTTTTCATTTTATCGTAAAAATACATAAATAAAACCTTAGTATTACGTAAAAAATGTGTATCTCTGCGAACTACGCTCTGTAATTGAGTAATAACTCAAGTGTATAATGTAACTTAGCTGAGAATAGTACAGAATTATATAATTCGACTCGTCCGTCGAACTTCATACCACCCCGGCTGATTGTTTAATCAAGCCATCCAAGGCCCCACCTAAACGCACGAAAAAAGCTTTAAAATCGGTTTATTTAGGAAGACACATATACACTTACTGTAACATTAGAAACACAAAATGATTAATACTGTATCGAGAACTATAGACCATCTATACTATACCAATATTATATACCTAAACGCTAAAGTAACTCTTGTGGTTACACATGGTAATCGATTTTGATCAATATTCGCATGAATGAAGTAAACTCCGAAACAGCTGACACGAAAAGTGACATCCGATAACCAGTCCAAAATATTAGATCTTGTTTTAATGGCAGACGTAATCTACGTTCAAAAATATAAATATAATGGTAATAGTACACAGTAAAACATTTCGCAATCAACGTATAACAGATGAGAGCACAAGCCAGAATATTAAGTTTCACGAAATAAGCAATTTTCAATGGTCCTAATAAATCCTGGTAATCTCATTGTTTCTCCCAGACACTCAGGGCTAGATCCAAATTTTATTATCTGTACATTACCCGAAGGATGAACTAGTAAAAAACAAGCTCCGTTTGTCTGTTTGTTTGAAACTGTTAGCACTGGGTTGTTTAAAACTGTGACCGAGTACTGGTATTTTGTTTTTCTTTGTCATGTGAGTTTATTTCGATATTTTCCGTGCATGAAAGTTTAAAACGGAATTTATTATACTATTATTATTTTCAAAATAGAATTGTTGTATCAAAAACTCAATATGTAAGTTAGCATAGCAGTGATAGCCTTGTAGTATGACAGTTGGACTGTCAATGGTCATAGGTTTGAATCCCGCCACGCACCAAAGTCAATTTAATGTGCAAATTACACATTAATTACCAAGTGTTTATAACACTCCTGAAAAATAATCAAAGGTTTATTAAGCCTCGTCTAAAGTAAGCTTTACAAGTATGAGAAATGATTGTAGGTAATATAAAGGTTTGCAGAAAGAAATCTATAAAACAGTATATTTATTTATATAGCAATGTAAGTACAATGAAGTACTGACGTTATACTTTTTTGGTGTTCAGTAAACTTATAAATCCGCCCATTTGGATTGCGGAGTACTTTTTCTCGGAGTTGTTTCAGTGCTCGCATGAAATCACTATCTTATGTTTTACGACCATATTTTCTCATTTTCTTACTGAATGGAATCTCGGTTGTGAATTCAGACTCTTGTAGAATATTAACATATCTCTTTTGTGATATAAATTTGAAATAAATATGTTTTTGGTTGGATATTTTTTTTAATGAAATACTGTTGTATTAAAGTGTAGTCACAGGAATGTGAGCTCACTGCAGTCAATTTATGACTGCTATGAAAAGTTATAAAATTAGTCGTATCAAAATGTTTTTGGCGTGTATTTGTTGAATTTCATTTGATCAACTGTGTTTGTTGAATTCTATAAATTTATATAAATAATTTTATATATTGAACACTTTTAAATAAAAGACCACGGACAAAAAATTTAGAGTAAGCGTAAAACCTAAATATTTTAGGAAAAAAAATACCCTTGTAAAAAAATCTTATTAAAAAGAAATTATCAGCCAAAGACCACTAACATCTTTCTATAGCATCTTAATAGATATCCATCCCAAAAAAAAGGTTGAAGCCATACCATATCAAAAATCACGCAAGCAAACCCGCGGCCAATACCAGTTGTCATAAAAGCTCACGCCAACTTGCGGGTATTCGAATGAACGTCAAAGAAAGTCGTATTGATAGTCCTATTACTTTTTATACCGTCGCATCGAGTAAATATAAATAATAAGTACATCTTTTTCCCGATAAAGTTATTCCAATTTCTCAGAAACATTCTTGTTCTTGGATAAGATATGAATAAGTCAATAAAGCTTGTGTCATTGAAAGGTGAGACTTTATTGAGGAGACAGAAATGTTTAGGTATCGGGCAATTTGGCAATTTTATGAACGTAGTAAAATGACGCAAACGCACTTACAAAAATATGATATCATTAAATGTTAAAGAAATGCGAAAAATATTTTGTGATCGAGTGTAAATTATTTTTTTGCGGTATCGGCCGATATTTTAAATCTGAAATATTCACTTAAAAATTAAAGGAATTCCGGACAAGTGCAAGTCGATCTCACGACGTTAAGGGTTCCAGACAAATAGGCTGAAGATAAACAAATTTGTTAGATGGCTAATAAGCTCTGCAACATAAAAGAATCTAAGAGACAATTATCTCAAATTGTAATTTTAAAAACACAAATTACAAATACAAAGCAACTACTACGTATATCAACTATATTCTATCTCAAAATCTAAATATTAAAGTAGAAAATGTCTGAAAGTTCAACAGACCTACAGCTCAAATAACACAAAAGCTTTTTCCAGTTCAGATTACAGAATAAAGTGTGCCCTCAACCACCAACCAGGACGTTATTCAGTCCAAAAATAACAAATAAAAAGTAAATCAGGCAAGCCAACAGAGATGTTTATATATTTACGAGCTCCCCGGGGCACACACTATGAGCTTCCAATATTTACTGTAGCGTCACGTTTCCGCTACCCGACTGTAATTAAACCTCCTTTTTATAATTCCATAGAGCATAGACGATAGTGGGAAGTTTTTTCTATAATAATGTTTGCTTTATGGTATCCGTTATGTGATTTTAAAACTTTAATATCGATAAAATAATTATATCAGAACTACTATTGAGCAAGGGCATTTTCCTATATAAAAATTGAGCATTAATCATTACTTCTTATGATAAATTTTCTAGTACATAAACCGGCCCTAAATTGATAGCTCTTTTAGACCGAAGGTTGTCAACCCCTGTATCCAAGGCCTTTGTGTTACCCACCAATCTATATTTTAACCGGAGGCTGTCAGTTTCTGCCGTTATTATTTTAAACCCTGACATACAGGTGAAAGACCTCAATTACCCTATATACAGATTTTCCACTAAACCCGCCAATTTTGCTCAATAGAGCAGTGTCGGGTGGCTTTAATCCGTCAATCATTATGACCCAAAATACTAAGGTCGTTAACCGCCAATAGATAGATAAAGGCTGAAGTGTTCACTTACAAGGAGGATTGGTTAATGTGACGTCATAAGGTCGAATATCCTACAGCTTCTTGTCCACAATGTCTTTATGGTAAGGTATTGTGAAAATAAAGGATAATTGGTGGAATGTGAGATAATACCAAAACCAAAAAACTTACTTACTTTTGACTTAAATTTATTTATACATTTACACACTAACAACAGAGAAATCCTTACTTATTCAAAGCAAACGATGACAAACCCGGGTTCAATATCCCCTATACTTTCTATCGACACCTCACTACGCATACACAAGCCTATCCCATCAACGAAGGCTTTCTATTTCCCAATATATTTACATAAGAGTCTAGACGTTATTTTTAATATGTTTTAGGCGTAGAACATAGATGAATAAGGAGAATTGCCTCCATACTGGAATCAGTATCGAAAAACGTATGTATTCACTGTCTGATTATCGTCCGTGTTTGTTTCGTTCCCAAAACGTAAAAAGAAACAAATTATGCTAAGTTTTCGGGTAATACACGATAAAATTAATAAATTCTATACTAACATAGCAAAGAGGTTAAGTTTGTGACGTTCTAGTTGACAATCTCTGGAACAACTGAACTGAATTCGAAACTTGTTTTACCAATAAAAAGTTATTATTACTCCGAGAAATACCTCATGATTAAGTGAACACCGGTCAGCGAGAATCATTATAGATCAAACAAAATGGAATTAATTGTTGATCGTCAACTCTAAATGGTGACACGCCATTGTAGCTTAACATCCACTTCCTTCGACTTGTCTGTTCCATGGCTAAGGCTTAAGTCCCCGATGCTCCCCAGTTGTGTAGTGCTGTACGCAGCCAATATTTGCAGCGAGGCGTGTCTTCGTAATTAAACGTCTTTTTATACGAGAACTATTGTCTGTAACTGTATTATTTGCTACACTGTTTGCTAAGTCTAGACTGGAGGACAAATCATTCTTATTGGATAAATGGGGTTTTCTTTTAAAGTAATATTGGAGGCTTAGGTATCAAGCTTTTACTGAATTTGAACAATGAAAGGGGATTTTACTACAACCTCTTCAGCCAGTTTTTTGTATTCAACTCAAATTTACAAAACTTGATTAATGTTATTTGCCTTTTACTCTCGTATCTTCCAGGATGTCACATGACCCAAGTTTATCAATCATATCGTACGATACTGTACAAGAAAAGGAGTAATCAAAAAATAACTTTAACCATAACGACAAAGACAAAACATTATATTTAAAACAACCTCTAGACCTCATTCCATATAAATTGTATCCAGAAATTAAGCAGCACTAAAAGAAAAGTGTTTGTGAAGTGAAATTAATATCACTTGAAGAAGGCCGGTCGTAGCGCCGAAGCTCCAAAGCCCATCGACCCATATAATACTCGGCGTCTTATTTGGACTTTGTCAGACGATAAACAATGTTTTTGTAGGGAAAAGTGTTCACTTTCACCATTATTATTGCCTGTAGTGAAATCGTGGACTTTTGTTTGGTTTGAGTTCGCAACTTGTATTGTTTATTGTAGGATTTCTTGGATGAAGGAAATACGGGAGGAAATCTGGCTTTTGTGTCTCTGGTTTGGTTTTTAAGAGTTTCTGTGTGTTTTGAAATTGTTTTCAGATCTACATTTGTTTTCAAAGATTGATGTACAAAGAGAACTATTATTTTAAATGTTCTACCGCTACTTTTTCTAGTTAACCTTTTTGGACAATATGCGCATCCTATGAGGTAAAACGGTTACAATTTTGTTCTTCTTTTTATTTGCCCTAACAATTTCTCTTGCCTTGCGTGACTACTTTCAATATTTTCATTTCATATCAAGCACAGAATATGACAACACTGAAACTGGGACACTCCAAAATGCAGTTCAAATATGTACCTACATATGAGAGTGTGTTGTTATACCGATAACTTTTCAGGTGCACAAACACTAATATCAGAAACAACTTGTAAACCTGCAAGACTTTCCCGATAGTATATGGAACAGGGGGCGGGCTGGCGCGGGCTACCGGAGCCTGCGTCAAATATTCAGGGTACCCTCACTGTTTTATTCATGGGACCATCTGTTGTCTCGCTTTGTTACCTCGTGGCATGTACGTGCATAAATTGCGTGTTAGGCCCACGGTACGCGACTTTGCGTTTTTGTTTGCGATTTTTTTCCACTAATTCCATTTATTTTATGGTGGTTTTTGGGAGGTCTGGTGTTTTTGTATTGGTTTTTAGAGTGTTGTCTAAATATTTTTTAAAGTTGTCGTAACACTCCAGATGTTTAGTCCAGGAATTACAAAGTGTTCCCAGATAGACAATATTTGCAATTAGTGAGTTCTTGACTAAGTCATCAACTTTCATCCATTTATAATGTAAAATATCAAAATTTGCGACAAATCGCATTCCTATAGTCCGCCAACTTTTCTGTTATTTGTTTCACCTTTGATGCGGTTGCTGTAGACAGATGTGCTGTGCGGGAATGTTTCGGTTACGGAAGCAGGTTGCCGTGTGGTTGCCGGGTTGTCCGGCGGTTGCTTTATAGTTTATACCCTTGTAATGTAACTAACCACGCAATATCGAAGCAGACTTTTTAGCATCGTCGACAACCTATTAAAATATACCTCTGTTCTCTTGTTTCGTAAATAAAGTGAATTACGTTCCTTAAGACAGCAATAGTCGGTTTCAATTAGTGAAAACTTCGCTTGAGAAGTCATTTTTTAAATTGCGCAATGCTATACAAAGTTTTTTTTTTACAACTTGAATTAAATACCCTTAATTGAAATACTATGAAAAAAACTATTTAAAGGAATTAAGACTACGAAGGGCTACAAAAAAAATATAGACTGACTGTATTTAAATTATACCCTAAACAACAAAAAAATACACAATACAATTATAATTTTCATTTATTAACAAAAACATATTACAGTTTATAGTGAAACGACCCTGGCCCCTGAGCTTGGGTAGTAGGTACACGGGTGTTTCAAAATATCCGGGGCTATTTAGATTTAAGCAAAAACAAACTCTGAACTATTATTTATAATGTCCCGCCAAAGTGTTATAAAAAGCGACGCTGTCGATGCGGCTTATCCGGGTAATAAATTTTCAATGTTCGCGATGTTTTTTACTTATTGGAAAAAACTAGTTTTTCATAGGCATGGCAATAGCTTCGAAAATGTTTAACAGAAAATTGGTTTGAGATTGTTTAGAATAAAAAGATATAATTTTATTTACGTTTTGTTGTTTTATTTTTATAACGAAAAGTAACTACACAGATGAAGTGGCAGTTTAAGAATTTTTTAAGGAAAGCTTTAAATTTATATTTCGAAAAGGCGTCTAATATTTTTTTAAATCTGTCAAATGAACACTAGAAAGCAACAAATAGTGCACAATTCTTTTTGAATCAGTGTAATTTGAAGATATATTTTTTTGTCAGATCATTCCAGAATGTAAAAGCTCTTTTTTTTCTCTAGCCCACTGTGTCCCACTGCTGGGCAAAGGCCTCCACCAAATCCTTCCACGACTCTCTATTCTGGGCCGCTTGGAACCAGAATGCTTTAAAAGCTTTAGTATATACATACATATATTATGTAGGAACCTACCTACCACAAATTAAAGCGCAAGAATTATATAATAAATCAAAAATGCTACTTTATCATTACAAGTTAACAAACAATTCGCGAATTTAGTCGCTCGAGATATTTTCACACTAATTATTAAGTTTAAGAAAATGTTAATTTTGGTATAAAATATTCTGAATTTGTTACAAGGACACCTAGAGGGACTTTAGATAAGTATTAACTCATGACAAAATTAATTGCCTTCTATTGTTTCGAGAAATATTGCCGTCACGACGCTGTACTTATATTAAAACAGTACTTTGTACAGAAATTCCAATTTATGTATGCGTAGTTACTGTCTTAAGTATAATTATATTTATGTTAAAATTAAAAGAGAATTAAAGTTAGGTGAATTATGTATAAATAACACTAACTGTATTTTTGTAGTCTATCTTAATATATATAAATCTCGTGTCACAATGTTTGTCCTCAATGGACTCCTAAACCACTTAACCGATTATAATAAAATTCGCACACCATGTGCAGTTCGATCCAACTTGAGAGATCTCAGAGAGTTTAAAACTCAAATTATAGTCGCAATTTCTTCTAACCACGCGGACGAAGTCGCGGGCAACAGCTAGTGTGAATATATGTTATGAAGTTGGTTAAAATTGAATTATTTTAAAATTACCATTTCTAAAGCAAATTTTCTCATTCTTTCAGTGAAGAATATTTGTGCGTTTTATATTAATAAATGTCGTACCAATCTTAATCAGCATAGGTTTTTTTTATTAACTTAATTGAAACTCTTACTTACTCTATTCGAAATGGTAGTAGACTTCTTATTTCAGTCAGTACTTTTCTGATTTAAAATTAAAAATGTAAATGTTATTGTTAAAAAAATCATAGAATAACTACTGAATAATTTTACGAGTATATTCCAAATACGATGCTACAATGTATCTAATAATAGTCTTATCCTAACTTAACAGCTGTTTATATTGAATCCCAAACAGTTAATTAGCTTTAACGTGACACCTACACATGTATGCTAAATAATTAACCCTTTTGTGCTAATGTCGGGGTAAAGCCAATCAATTGGAAATAACGTCGGCCGGCAATGAGATCCCGAGTCGATAATATAGACTTGTAATCGACGCCTACGCTTTTTAGGGTTAACGGCAATGTGATTAAGTGATTTGCATATAACTAGATGTCTTGTTAATCGATCGATTTAAATTAGTGTTGGTTTGAGGGTTTGTCTATCGATTTTAATTTGTGTTTTAAGCTTTACTTGAAATTTTGATACGTTGTTTTTGTATTTTTTATATTGTACGTATTTATCTGATTTCAAGAACCTTTAACTATTTAGTACAAAATAAGTTAAAGAAAAGCAGTTTAATACGAAATTGTTGTTAGTAGTAAAACACACCACTAAGCTTTTAAGTTTACGTTCATAATTGCTGAAGCAACGTTAAAATAATAATAGTTTTGAGTTTTTAAACATTAAGTTAAAGAAAGAAAATCAAGACTGTTCAAACGTTTCATTAGAATTTTCTCGTTTACATAGTATCATAAAATGTCAATCCAAACTCCAGCCAAGTTCAAATCGAATACTAAATGTATCGATCACGCGGTTGACGCGGTTATACCTTGATAACTTATATTACTTTCGACGGAGTTGGCTCAGTGCCTGAGTATTCAGCGATGACCTTTACCAGAGCTTAGGTAGGCTAGAAACTACTCGATATGTAGATATCGACCCGCTTCGACTTGCCAAATCTTCACTTATTGAGAAGGTTTCTAGGTTGGGGTAAAAACTACACTTTTATCAAAGGTATCGTGATATCTTTTTTGGGTATTATTTATCGTGTAAAAGGCGATATGGTTGCAATGAGTGTTACTTGTGAGATGACGTCAAATAGAAAGGTATTTAAGAAGAAGACTTGCGCCGACCACAAATAAAAATAATGGGATGAGGGCCGGGGAACGATGTTTTTTATTAGCAAGTAGCTAATCAATTTAAATACTAATCAGACTACTTAGTACTACTGTATAAGATACAATATAATTGAAATCCTCAGAATCCAGTTTTGTCTGTATCTAGAATTAAACGGAAAAACCCATATGTCATAATGCCTTTTACCGAAGATCTTTAATGACGGCAAGACTTCCTTCAGTTCCTTCCAATTTAATCTGTCTTTAACCAACCATACATGAAAACTGTACATTACATACACACACACGCACGAAAACACACGTGATCACACACACTGACAGTAAATTGAAACAAATGCCGACACTCCAAGACCATTCCTTACGTCAATGTATTGAATCTCGGTACATTAGATCACTGGCACTAGCGGGCCCTCACTCACCCATACACCTAAGTACATAGGTACAGTCAGCAATACAAGACGGTTAACAAAATACATATTTATGGTTATATGACCAGTGTTTTCAGTGATAAATCTAGTAATTTAAATCTGCTTAGTCCGTCAGACAGATCCCCAAAAAAATTGAAAAGCTATTTTTGATTTTATCATATCATTAAAAAGTTAGGAAGATTAAAAGTACTACAGATGATGAAATGTATGGTAGTGAGGGCTAATAACGTCAATTACTAGTAAAAGCGTACTGGCGAGTGACGTCATACGAGATTTTATGTAACTAAAGCTCATTTCATTGTAGAGATAAAAGAAAAAATACTTATCCAATATTTTTTGTAAATCTGTCGGACGGACTAAACATTGGTGTTAACTATAATTAGCTAACTAGTTTAACGATAATCTGCTACTATTTTTTTAATGAGATTATGTACAGCTATTTAAAGAAATCTGATCTGATATACTTCTGTAACTGACCGTACCTAGGTGGCTACATATATGTTGAGCTCCATGGCTATATGCTGGATGGCTTCAGACAAATTGGAAAGCCGTAGTTCAGCCAACTTGTTAAACTAGTTAAGCCGCGCGGGTCGGCGCGAGCTTAGTGATAAGTGTCGGTATTAAAAATTTAGCAATTATTACTTTTTCCTTTTTTTTCAGTTATATTTTTGTACATTATTTCACCACTAAAAGGAGGGATTTCTCAATTCGTCGGTATTTTTTTATATTTGTTACATCAGAAATTCGGGCTGGATGAATAGATTTTGTCGACTCTTGTCATTTATCGTGACATAGATGTCATTTACAAAAATGTCATCAAGTTCGTTCGCTTTTGGTCTTAAAAAATATTATTTCTAGTATCCAGAATTTTACATTAATCACATGAAAAGCTGGTTGTTGTTGGAATACGGAGGGTAAAAGTTCCCTAAGATGTGGATCGATTAAGTGAGAGTCCCATCCTCAACAAGGTTCTGGTGGATGGTCAGGAACCGGTGGCGGGAAATTATACAGGGTAGGTGCAATTTGCAAACCATTTACACCCAATGGTGACTATGAGATTGCGAATGTGGAGAGAAATCTAGCATTCTATGTGATATTATATCATACCCAATGTAATTAAATGTTTTTACATGAGGTCTTTACATTATACGTATATCACGTAATTCATTTTACGAAAATCAAGCCAAAAAAACTTTACGTATTTTTTGCGTTGTATGACGTCTGTCAATAGGTCAACTTAAATCGGACAAAGCAATGTTCAATGTATAAGGTCAATTGTTTTCTTACCTAATATAAAAACAGCACCATAATGTTAATATTTTTTATTCCATTTAATAAATCTTTCTTTCCGCTTCTTCAGACCTCCAACTAATGGAGTATTTTATATAATCAGCATCGTATAGTTACTTCGTTACTTCACTTTAACTTTCCGTTTATCCCACGTAATTCTGAACCAAACAGAGATAAATTTTAAAGTGTATTCTTTACACAAAGCTCTTTTCAGGCCGGAACTAAGAACCCTTGAAAGCGGGCAAAGCAAACAGCTTGTATTAAATATTCTTTTACGTCATACACAAATCCGGAGCCAATGTAATGCACATTATTCATTAAAATGTATTCACGAGTCGAGCGCAGCCCTAAAATAATAATAAAAAACCGGTCAAGAGCGTGGCGACCTCGCGATCCCGAGGATTCCGTAAAACAAATACGTCACCCATCATTTTTTTTGGGACATCGCTATCCCTTAATTTCTAATAATATTTATTTTATACCTGAAGCGTCATTGTCATAGGGGCAACATTAATTTATCATCTGTGACGTACGTTTCGATGTTTTAGACGGACGGACAGCGGAGCCTTAGTAATATGGTTTCGTTTTAAACCCTACTTGCTATGGAACCCCAAAAACAATTTGACGTCTGCCTCGGCGAACAACGGGTAAATATTGTTTTCCTAACATTAGACGGTGAGGTGAGAGGTGTATAAAAATTACATTATGATGCCATGACTCGAAGTTATTGTAGCCGGATTTATAGGTTACAGGATAAAAAACAGGTTTACTAGTCAGTTGTCGGTGAATATTTGTATATTTTTTCGACTTCGTGCATTTGTCAATTTTGAGTCGAAACTTTTAATTGTGTTCGATTTAATTGTAAGCGAGAAACTAGCGTATTGTATAAAAAGGGTGAAGTCTATACTGAAAATACTCCACTTACTTTTACCACAAGGCAAAATAAAATAAATATACGTAAGCAGGCATTCAAAGTTTCTAACTACTCTCCTGGGTGTACCGTTGGAAAAAATCATAGCCTTTTTATATTTCACAAAATAAACTTAACAAAAGTAAAAAGCGTTGTGTAAAACTGACCGCAATGAGGAAAACGAAAAAAGAAAATTTTATTTTTCTCTCTCCCAAAATAAAAGTTGGTTAATTTAAATAAACTTTTATTCAGTCCTAATGTAGGCCAAGAACTGGCTTTTAGTGCTAGTGCCATTTCCGTAGTGAAAGAGTACTGAATAATGACACTATCTAGTGCCGCAGTACTAGACCGCTTCTCCGGTTAGGGTTGTCAAGCAATACTTCAAATTAAATTAACTTATAAAATAATTTGAACACATAAAATTAACAGTAATTCTGAATGAAATGTTAAAATTTTGTACTTACTCGCTAGTCTTTGCATTAAAATAAATATTACAATGAAATGATGGTGTCTCTAACTGAATTTATGACGAGCTAAGTAGTCATTTATTTTTTCGTTACTGACAAATTAAATTGAAATTGACAACCCTAGTTTGTACGTGAAGACAAAGACGTAAAACACTTCTCTGTTCCATCGGCGCTGAATAAAAACTAGAATAAAATAAAGATGCTTTAAACGTCTGCCGTTTACCAGAAGTACAGGTTGTTATATAACACAGGAATCCTGTTGCTCAATATTTTTATTGGATATAATACGGAATATGCATTATTGATAAAGCCAATGTGTTGTCATTTGGGGTGACACTTCGTTTCGACTCGAAATAGTAGGGTGAGTTATAATTATTAAATTTTCTTTCAATATACATTAGACATGATGTGACGATAACAAATCAAGTCAAATTATAATTATATTCCTTAGTGCCAGCAAAGTAAAACGGACTGTACAATTGTTTTAAATGACAAGTTTAAAACTAAGTAAAACACGGGTCCCCAATTAAAATTTGAAACAGTCCAAAAAGTTTGAATAATTAGATCCCGTCAGACCAGACTGTCATCTGCGAACCACGTTATATTATGGCTGTCTGAAAATTTCACACCTACTCAACATTTTCATCTGAATCCACTTGTGATATAGATATTAAAAAGTCCTGTTCTAGATATCTAAATTTGTAAACCCTAAATTTTAAGGATTTTTGGACAGGGCTACTCTACTACACACCTGCTTCATAAAATGAAAAAGTATCGTGAGTTTTCAAAAGGAGGAAATTTCCTCATAATTGGTGATAAATTATTAATCTTATAATTCTAAACGTTTTAACTTAACACTCTCTCACGAAATTAATAGCGACACGACATCAACAAAGGGTTGAGTAGCTGTTTATAATCTGTGGCTACCACTCGACATGAGTGACATGACGACTGACGTTTCTAATCCACAATTCTGGCGCGAAATGAAACCAAAACCGCAGTTCGGATACACGTACGCACTTCACAATGCGAAGAGATTCGAGTGTTAGATTTTGTCTGTGGTTTCAATTAAATCCCTGTTTGTCGCTTCCAAAGAGTTAATAACATCGAGATGTCGTCGCAAAACGTTGATAGCTTTCGTCGTGCTTGTGAAATTAATTAATATTAACATTTTGTCTTGATGAAGTGCGTCATACTCATTTTGTAATAAAGATACTGTTTAATAGTTTACTTCAGAACTTACTTTCTTCTTCGCATAGATCGCCACAACGATATCAATTTAAAGCATAAAAATAAACAGTAAAAGACGAATGAAGTTAGTATAAAACCACAAGTTTTATCTTATACCCAGCAAGCGGAATGATAAAAATAAGACTTCACTTCCACCATAACAACACAAGAAAAATAGCACCGTGCAACGTTTCATACAAAACAAGCAAAAAAACCAATTCGATTGGAAAAAAGTAACGCGAATCAGTGAGTCCTATCAAATATCCAATCCATTTCACACACGATACTGCCAGCTAGCTAAGGGGTATTTTTCCATGAATTTATTACTCAGTCGCACATTATTAGTATAATCCATGGGTAATAATTCCGTGAGTCCGCAGCCAACGTCAACTTGACTAAAGCGATCGGAAATTCCAATAATCAATCTGGATTCCAATCCTATAATCCGTTGCCATCACCAAAATAGATGCAATTCGTACTGGGATTGAATCATTTTGATACTTGACGTTGCACTTTAAGAGTCGAATGTCTAAAAAGCAAATGGAAATGTATTGAATTTATAATCATATTTATTTAATTAATATATCGTTAAAAAGCCATAACGAATGTTTAATAATTTAACTAAAAAGAATTAATAATAAAATGATACTGAATATCTTATTGTAAAATATCTGAAATACTGATTCAATGAAAAGTACAAAAGTTTTCAAACATCTTCAAACTCATTTTAAATCAAGTATCAAGAAGTTTCAGTCGCGCTTGAAGGCTTTATAGGAGCGTGTAGTGGGGAGTGACCGAGGGATGCAGGCAAATGAAATGTCCGAGAGAGTCATTGAATCAATACGAACCACGTTACTTACTCAGAGTCAGCGCCACGCGAGCACTCTTATTATTGACCCACCACTTCACAAGAATATGAATCGATCATATTTTTATCATAAATTATCTCCGCAATCTGTCTGCTAAACTTACTGGATAAGGATGTGATTATGCATTTTTTTTTAAAGATGAAATGTTAGTGGTTATTTAAAAAACTTAGACTTGTCCAATTTTCAACCGTCTTCAAAATAAGAGGAAATTATCAATTCGTTTTTTTTTTATTTCGTTTACTTTTATAAATAATCTTATAGGCTTAGGTACAACATGTATTTTAGTCCGAAGTTAATTAAATTTAGAAATCTTGATATAATGCTAAATCATAGCCAAAATATTTAGCTGCTTATTTATCGCAGAATATTGTTAAACTAGAAACTAAATTCTGTTATTAAATTAAATTGTGAAGTTGTGAACTGTTAATAGGTACTTATTAGCAAAGTTTTCATTGAAATGAAGGAGGTGGGCTAAAATAAGATATCCAGGTTGACAATTTTATTATATTTCTATACTTTTGCTTACTTTATAAAGGTCGTCCACTTATCTAAGAAGTGAAAGGCATTACAGATTCCATTTAACGAAACCAAGTGCAATATTTTTTATTCCATTTACATACGATTTCAAGTTTAAAACTAGTATAATATGTGACAATGTAATTAAAATTTACAATAACAAGGATGACGCATTCAAAAAAACACCCGCGCTCAAGTATTTTTCACGTTGCAAGACATCCGACAAAAAGGTCAACTTAAAATGGCCAGTGTATAAAGGAACCACAACTGCATCGTAATTTATAGTACCTAACTAAATAACGCAACACTACCTAATAGTCATAGCTTTGAAATCAAAGATGCAATTTACGCATACAGCATAAAGTTTATATATCACTAGCAGGTCCCCGATTCTGCAATTTTACAATGGCCGATGAATGAATGGTAATTGTATTAAATTTGAAAGTATTCCTATTATCTTAAGCATTTTACCAATACAATATTTGGATGTTAATTGTATTGACCTTGAGTATACCGTCCCGCACTGAATTTCCATTTATATTGTGTAGAAAAATGCTTTAGAGAATACAAAAATTGTCATTTAAAGCCAAATTTCATTAATTCATCGGCTGTAGTAAATTGGGGCCCTGTATCGATGTGTTGAAATATAAACGATTCATGATTCGCGAAACTGGACTTCACTAAATTGCAATGAAATTGGTTGGTTCCTGACCTAATACAGAAATAGGATCGTTTCTGTTTTAGGTTTCATAGCAATTAGGTACTGTTGAGTAATTGCAATCAAATCCTTTACAAATTAACGGGGGGTTGGGGGGGCATTATCACAAAGTGACAAAACCCATACACAAAAATAAAGAGAAAAACAAAATGGATGTCTGTCTGTAACTTAAGAAAAGAGTAACTTGTACAGCGTTATCGATGGTTCGATACTTATCGTTTTTTAGTCAAACTAAGCCTTAACTTATAGACTTGGGATTTTTAGTCCTTATTATTTATCTATTAATTATCCCTTTACATCCAGGCTGACACTTCATTTTCTTGGTTTAAAAGTGATAGTGAAGGGATTTTAGCACAATCTGTACATAACAAGTCATAATTTTGTCTTTAATAACCAGATCTTTCTACAAATACAATTTTTACGGTCGTAGACTGCTACATGGCCGAATCGATTTCTCAACGTTTTTCAAATCTACATCAAAACGCAGTATGAGAGCGTCGTAAAAAAATCATACATTCTCTATATAGCTAAAAAGAGGTCATTTCCCAGCTGTATGACGTTTAGAGTCTAGTAATATTATAACGTATGTGTAAAATAGCTAAGCTTCGATCTCAAAACGACATGGGACCTTTATTTACCGCTCTAACGAACATCCACGCGGGCAGAGACACGAACCAAAGCTATTATAGTCCACTTTTATATAACGTGACGTCACCATGACAGTTGTAATTCGAGTTCCAAAGTTTTAAAGTTAAGGTCACTTACAATTTAAACTGCATCTCTGAATTCAACATGGCAGCTTAATCTCATTTGTGTCTCTGTTCCTTCGAGACTTGCTTCATTTAAAGAAGATATTAATATTAATGTTTGTATAGTTCATTTGGAAAGAATGTGATATTAATTTATTTAATAAATAAATATGAATCCTTATCATGGAAGTTTCTAAAAAATAATTAGGGTTCTTTCATGAAATATTATATTTGAACATGGAACCATTTTTTCTCATTTTTGTTTTAGACACACTCACGTCACACAACATTCTCCATAGGACTAACTTACTTCTATCTATAGATATTAATCGATTTATTAAGCTTAGTTTATTTGATGGAGGATTAAGCTTAGTTTTTTTGGATATCTTTATCATACATGAAAGAACTTTCAACCACCCAGAAGCCTTTCAACAAACAAAACCTTCCACGAAATCTTCATAAACAACAGACTAACAACAAAGTCAGACCCGTTTAATCCTGTAATCGTTTAATTCAAAGTGCAAAGGGCTGGAATTAAAGCATTCCAAGTCTAGATGTTAACAAATTGCAATGGAATATTCAGAGAGAACAAACGAGGTTGTAGCGTCCCCAAATGTATTTAATTTTAATGGGCTGTGGGAGACCGCGGCGCGCCGTGCTGCGGTCACCGTACCGCCTTTGAGAAAAAAAAACATGTACGTCACTGTATGTATACGTCACTACATATGTACATATATAATACAGATACGAGAAGATCAACTCATCTATGTGTGCGTGCGATTTTGATTGTGAAAGAATTGAATTCAGGACTAAAGAAATTTAAACTTGTCTATTATAAGTATGAGCTACAAAGCTATATTTATAGATTTTTATTATAGTTACCAGCACCTGGCACTGTATTGACCTTTCCTTTAGAATTGTTGGTGGTTTGTTTAATTACTGCAAGGTTTATTGACTAAAACACTGCGAGTAGTGCTAATTCATATTTAAGTATCCACACTTAACGTAAACTAACACGTACTACTTAATGCATTTTAATTATTCTGTGAGCCAACATGGTTGTCAAAAGCTAAAAGCAATGCTCAGTTTAATGAAAACTTATATGCATTTGCTAATATC
Source organism: Trichoplusia ni (assembly GCF_003590095.1). NCBI lineage: Eukaryota > Metazoa > Arthropoda > Insecta > Lepidoptera > Noctuidae > Trichoplusia > Trichoplusia ni. Next base: position 186,141 of record NW_020800342.1, read on the forward strand.
AAAAACAAACTTTTTCGAAATCAAATTGAAATAACGTAATCGAATTTTTTTAGCTGCTCTACCCAGGAGTCTCTCTTAATTTTGGTCCTAATTACAGAATTTCACCGTAAAAATCATAAAAAAATAATAATCAAAGTACTTAGACCTCAGATTCCAAACTTAAAAGCGTATAAAACATTTGACTGCGCTCAAATCCGAGTCAACAACACCGCAACCGTGTCAAGAACACAACAAACAAATAAAACTACGGATGTCCTATAATTTATATTAAAGCTAATTATAAGCCATCTCCGGGCTGGCCTTACCGGTGCCGAATTATTTAAATTAACCCGCTTCCCAGGCTTCAAAGCATTTCCCCATCCGGGTAAGTACGACGTACCGTCTGCAACTAAATTACGCTAAGCCAGATTAACAAAGACGAGGTATGAGAAATTTTCATTGACGTGTAAAATGTTTCAGTGTGTATTAACACTGAAACATTTTACACGTACTTATGGTAGTTATGGTCCACCTAACCTTGATTTTTAAACGAATAGCGCAACAGCTCAGCAGGTCTTTGAACTTGATGGTGCTCAGTTTCTCCCGGTACTAGTTTAGTCCTATTTTTCATTTTGATTTGACTGCCTGGTTGAGGTCAAACCGTCAACTGTCACTATCTGGGACGTGTCGCGGATTTTAGGCGTAGGCCAAGCGTTAGTGTAATCCATAAATGTTGTGCATGAGACTTGGTATTTCATGAAACGCCTGCAACAAGGATTAAATTCCTTGGTACATAAGCAGTTTATAAAAATAAATGACGATTCATGATTCGGTCCAAAACTGAAATTATCGAACCCAACCAAAATCAAATAGAAATTCAGAGTTATCAGTATCATTAGCTGTCTATCATGCAAAGTTCAAACTTAGCGCAAGAGTCGACTTTCAGCACCAAATCGATTCTAATTCGATAGAAAAGAGTAGGCCTATTGATTATATGATTAAAGGATTGCAACACACTGCCATACACCGACACACGGGTATCTATGAGGATTCCTTCACCTTACCAAAAAAAAAAACAAATGCCTACTGATTATGTGAACCCAGTTTCATTGCTGTCCGTACCATAAAAACCATGTCCCAGATTTGTTTTGTTACGTATATGAATATTTTATTGTGGGTCTTTGTGTTGTAAGGTGAGAGAATGGATCTAACTTACTGGTAAGTACATTTTTAAACTAAAGCCGGAAAGTCGGGCCTTTGTTGTCTTAACTTAAGTATTCTATTACTTACAGCTCTTGCTTTGTAAGGTTGATGTGATAACCACGATGTACTTACACTTATACAGGCACTTAAGCAACGGGACTTTAAGGCGCTTCGTGACTCTTAAGTATATAAATAGATTATTAAAATCTGCAAATATTGAAACGCGTAAATCGAAAAAGAAATTGTGAATAACAACTTACAATAACCAAAGTATGAAAACAGAACCATACTACTGAGGCACCGCTGTCAGTTCACTCTACCACCAAGCTGTATCTCATGAACCCCGATAGCTAAACTTATGAAAATAGATGATGCATTTCTATTGCTGCTTTACCAACAAATAGTAAAATAAAAATCGTTTTTACTGTCATATTTTTTTTTGTTTATGAATTTAATTTGCAATACCTATATTCCGTATTTTGAGCTATTCTCCTTTCTGTAGTATGTTAGACTATAAATCCTTATACCTAAATATCAACGCCCGCATTTCCATTCAACGAGATTCCTTTACTTCCTTTAGTACTTCAAGTTAGACAACAAATGAAATGAAATGAAATGAAATCATTTATTCTGTAAGTAGGATATATCATCACTTTTACATGTCTTCTTATTTTTTTTTTTAGAACGCTGGAGTCGACATTTCCTATCTGACTACCCTAACATAAAACCAAGAGCCTATATCTAGAATTAGATAAATCCAAGATACTTGAAAATACAGTTTAACTAAATATGCTACGCCTAAAGCCAATCGCTTCGTGGTTAGTTCAACTTAACAAGAACTTAAGTTAATCTAAGTACCTATAGTTGGGTAAACCTCTGTATCTAATCCCGTTCTAATTGGTTTAACCTTTGTGACTACGAATAGTTAAACTGGTATACAATTTATTAGAGTTAATTTTGTTTTGCCGACTGTTGTTTGTGAATTTCGTAATATAGTTAAGGATACTTGTGGATAAGTGCAGCTTTTGTCATCTATACAAGTGCTTGTCGGTAAAAAAAAAACAATATTATAAACTCTGTATTTTCTGGTTGTATTCCAAATCTGTGTAACAAGTTTTGTCTAAATCCGTTTAGTGATTTTTGCGTGAAAGAGGAACAAATATCTATACATACAAACTTTTGCTTTCATAACATTCATCTATATCTATTCTATACTAATATATAAAGCTGAAGAGTTTGTTTGATTGTTTGTTTGTTTGAACGCGCTAATCTCAGGAACTACTGGTCGAATTGAAAATTCTTTTTGTGTTGAATAGACCATTTATCAAGGAAAGCTATAGGCTATATAACATCACGCTGCGACTTATAATAGCGAAGATACAATGGAAATCGGGAAAAAACAGAGCAGGTACAAATCATAACTTATATATTCTACCCACGGGGACGAAGTCGCGGGCAACAGCTAGTAGGATATAAAATACTTACAGTTAACTATTTGTAATTGGACACACTGGACTAATTTAATATCTCCATAACTACGTATCGAATACTTAATAAGCGTATCGATCTATTTCAAGCATTGATTTACAATAAACTCCTAATTATTGTTACTACGCGAAACATCCTCTAATTATCTGCATATAAGGAAAACTGGGAAAATGTCTGTCAGTTTTACTAACATCAAGATATGCCCAAGTATTGGCAAAGTTATAGATTTTCTTGTTGGCACAACGCCATTCAGTAACTAGAGATCTTATCCAACCAGATTGGATGGGGCTGAACGTATACAGATATTAAAATATTATTCGACAATATTGTTAGTACGGTTATTTGAAGCTTAGATTTCAAGATTTTTTAGATGTCTACCACGCTAATGAGCACTGTGTGTGGTGTGCCACGGGTTTGATATCCGCGAGACAAGCATTTGTGTGATCCTTAAATGTTTGTTACACACCCTTTTTTGATTATGCGGAAGAATCGTCATGGAAAATCCTCCCTTTACCTTCTCGAATGAGGAAGTGGTAAGTGTCAGACTCTTACTGACTAACCACTATGCATCTGCTCCCGCTTCTTACCCGTTAAATTTCTTCTGTTTTTAGGCAAAACGTGGCCACGCATTACGCAAACTGTAAAACGCATTTGTCTAATTATGTCTACTGGACAACACTTTTACGAAATAATTCATAAGTACCATGTAGTAACAAATATTTAATATAAAATCATACTTTAACAAAATATTTACGTTTTATCAGGCAAACATTTCACACCCAGAATAATAAAAAAACTGACACAAACACATTAATATAAATAAAAATCTTATATAATAACCGTTGACGCCTATCGTTGACATTTCTTCCCATAAGGCCATTTGCACCCAATCTTGTCGCATGACAGCTTGCCGCTAGCTCGACCCGTCGCGTATGGCTCACTTCCCAAGTAATTACCCCTGAAAATATTGTTCCTCTAATAAAACACCAAAAACGTTGTCTGGAAGGTAAAGCTATTAGCGATAAGACGGCCATTGTAACCTAAATCTTTATTAACTTAGTATCACTACTGTAATTCTATGGTGTACCAATACTCTAATCTAATCCACTATTCATTAAAAATATAGTCATTATTAATGTTTATATTGTAGTTAAGTGTTTATGTCACTAATCTCCTAAACGACTGAACCGATTTGAATAGTTTTTTTATGGCTTCGGGGAGATGATTTAGATGCACTAATCAGCCCGGCAGAAGGAAGGTCGTCGGATCAGCTAATTTAATATACGAGAAATCCTCTCGTTTTTCTTTGCCAATTTAAACAAAGAATAAAAGAAAATAACTGCTTCTGAACAATACTGTTTCTTAGAAAGTAGTTATTTCTAATGAAAGTATTCAACCGATGGTGATAATTTGTCTCTAATGTCTCTATGAAGGAATTAGTTTTTTTTCCATGAGTACTAACCAAAAATGGTATTTATTTACTATTACATAATGCGTTAATTTACTCACTGGGGTCCATAGTTACACACAACTAAAAACTTCTGCCATTTGTTTTTCGAGTTTTTTGAGATAGCGCAGCCGAGGTGGTCCGTGTCTGACCACACCATCTGAAACATTTACAAGTAAATGCCTGAAAGTTTGCAGATTAAAACGTGGTATCGTGTCACCCAGGTAACTGGGTTGAGAAGGTCAGATGGGTGGTCGGTCCTTGTAAAACACTGATACGGGGTACGTAGCTGAACCCAGTTAGACTGGAAGCCGATCCCAACATAGTTGGGGAAAGGCTAGGCCGATGATATATATAAACTACTAGCTGTTGCCCGCGACTTCGTCCCCGTGGGTAGAAGATATAAGTTATGATTTATGCCTGCCCTGCCCTTTTTTCACATTTTCCCATTTTATCTTCGCTCCTATTAGTCGCAGCGTGATGGTTTATAGTCTAAAGCTTTCCTCGATGAATGGTCTATTCAACACAAAAATATTTTTTCAATTTGGACCAGTAGTTCCGGAGATTAGAGCGTTCAAACAAACAAACTCTTCAGCTTTATATATTAGTAATAGATAATAGATAGTAATAGATAATAGAAACAGATACGATGTGACTTTGTAATATTGTTTACACTAAATAAAGTGAAGAGATTTAAGAGATGAAGTGAAGATAACAATTTTTTTTACAGGTGGACATATTTACAGCTTTCAAAATGATTGACTACAGGAATTACCGATCGACGTGACACCCGTTGAATCCCCGCCTAGGGATAGGTTTTTTTGTTTTCCACGATTGCCTATACTAAGTCTGGGTGCCTTTGTGCATGTAACTTATATATTTGTGAAACACCTACGACACTACGATTAAATTCATGATACGCTGACTTCATAGTCCTCATAATACACTAATACCTACAGGACAGAGTTTTCATTTTTGGTTAACAAAATTTCAATAATCATTTCGGGGAAAAAATACCACAAACCTGAGTATAATGCCCGACATTTTGTACTTTAAAATGTTCCGAGTTCATAGGTCCGAACGTATAGTTCTTGTTCTCATCGAACCAGTTGTCGAGGATGATCTTAGGATGTATTACGTACTTGGAGTCCGTGGTGGAATACCAGAATAAATTCTCGTTTGTATCGAATCTGCCTGATGCTGAAACAAAGAGGTTGTGTTTAACATACGAAGGTATTTTGAACGTCGCGTTACATATCTAAGGCATAATGGGAATTAGACCAATTTAATAAATAGTTCGTCTGGTAAATACGAGTTTTTTACTTTCTACAATAATCTACAATTGTGACTGCGTCACGTATCCGTAAAAGTGTACTAAGTGACGTCACTTTTTAAGTTACCTAACTTAATCTATCTATTTTTTTTGGCAAATACCGTATTAAAGGTAGGAAAAGAATTTATTTTATACGTAAGTATAAATGCCACTGCTTTATGTCTAATTAAAATTACAAACCCTAAGGCCTGAACTATTGAATAACATTAAACAAGAAAATCTGCAAGTAAATCGTTAACTTACGTATAGTCCTGTCTGGATTGTGTTCATAAACATCCAATGTATCTTGTTTAGAAAGCCACTCCGCCGCCTTCTTAGCTAACTCCTCATCCCACACCTTAATAACAGAAAAATAACTAAATTAAATCGGCAATACTTAGTAACTACAGGTTAACGAGTCGAATATCTTGAAAATGTATGTACCTAAGGCGTATATTATTGTATTGATCATGTATCATAAACGTTTTAGTCCAGAGAAATTAAAAAAACTTTCATTTAAAAACAGTTTAAAAAATATTTTTTTTGGAATTGACACTATCAGGCATCTTCTTTGAAAAATTTTTTTTCTTATAAATAATAGCATCATTATAAGTACATACATATGACATTTGAATACTTGTGAAATCGATCGTATAAAAATATAAAAAATTGTCGTTATTAAATTACCATTTTCTTCATCAATGAGGCGGGCGGGTGTCCGTGAACTATGCCCTGCGCTAATTGAAGTCGCCGTTCGTTGTGACCGTCCACAAACTCACGGATTTGTGTACACGTCAAGTTCAGCACTGTGAAACCATGAAAAACGTAAAAAAGTATAAATTGTTGCAACAGTTTACAGAATCCTTAATAAATAACCCCGATAAATACTCTAAGCGTATTTATCGGGGGTATTTATTAAGGATTCCGGTTGGCCCGAAACTAGGCGGGCAACCTATAATGAATCATTATCACGATAGTTACTATCAAAATAAAAAAAATATTTAAGAGTAAATTACTGAAAGTTAATAAGGTTACAGAAGGTACATAGGATGTCAGACTTACCTTCACAATTGATTGTACTTATAATAGTCAGTATTAGGATGATCATCTTCATTTCATTGAAATTGCTCTGCAAAAAATTATTTACATGAATGCAAGATTGGATGAGATTAACGTTTGGTTTTGGTGGCTTTTCCATGCGATTCCCAATTTTAGTTCAAAATTTAAATGACCATGTACCTATGCACATTTTAAGTAATACTTTAAAGTACTTAGAGTTCATTGAAATACTTCTGAATACCAAGTATTGTAGAGATAAAATAAAGTGACAACAAACAGTCAATTTGTAGCGGTTATATTATCACTACTTCTCATCCCAAAATCTTGTAAGATACTCAACAAATATAGCCCAGAGATCCGATAGACGATATCCTATAAAATATAGCAAGAACAAATCCGCTCACCCGACAATATGAATTTGGTTAGAAACCTCACACACGGCTCAAGCGAGAATAACTAATTTATATAAATATGTTGGATCAATAGAACATATTTCTATAACATTCCTTCACGGTTGGAACAAAAAACACTTTTAAATTTAAACATTAAACGTTTTAATCTGAAACGAACATCGGACTGTTTGATTTTTTATCGTTATATAATTTTAGCGATCAGTGAAATGTAACTGGGCTCCAAATTAATTAAGATTACATTATAAATCCTTAATAACAGCAATCTATTTTAGACTGCAGTTGTTTAATTTTCGGCTATTAACGTAACTCATTAAACAAAAAAAACGACAAAGTACAATACACAACTAATTAAAAATGACTGAACGCTAAAATCTCGGTGCTTCAAAATCAGAGTCGGCGTACAGTTGCCTTGTCACTACAGTCCGAAGGCTGTTGGTGTACTGCTCCCCATCAAGAAGTAAAAATCTTTGGCTACCGGCTCTACCGCAAACAAACCTAATGAAACCATCAGCTTGGCAACCTCATCCAACGCCCTGAATGCCTTATTGACCCATAATCTAGCTTATTTCTCAACAAAGAACAAAGCACAAGGGTATGTTATCATCAAGCCGACTGCCAACTCTTGCAAGACCCTGTCAGGTACTTAAATTTACTTATAATCCTCACACCTTTCACCCACATATTACCTTTTTCTTATTTCAAATACTTTTATTGTATTTGAAATATACTTACCGACGTTAAAAGCAATTTCCCAAAACCTAGTCAACAATTTATTTTGTTATACAAGCTTCAATAATAAATACACAATTTATAATGTTGTATGATTTCGAATTGAAACGATGTAATCTTGTAGGTATAATTTATTTTATCGTTCGTAAATAGCAAAATAAATTAAATGGGATTTTTATTGTATTTTAAAAACTGCCTTTATATGCTTATTTTTTAAATGATAAATATTGAAGAAGAACTCTCTTGCTTATTCCATTATTTTATTTTATTTTTTAAACGTACTTCGTACTTCTATTTCGTATGATTTGTGTCTAGAACTTAGCCTGTATATCCTTTACGTTTCACCTTTAAACAGGGAAGTAACTTTAACAATATTTTCCAGTAATGTATTCCGAAAGCCCACAACCTCCTCTTAACGTAATATGTGGGATGCGGAAACGAGACAGCGCACTACACTCCGTAGAGCGGCATCCCTCTTTCACACCTGTAACAATTTTTCTGTACGATTTTGTGGTAGACCTTTTCTACGCTAGCAAAATAACATGGTTAGCGCCTTTGTATCGAGAGGAGGTGCTGAAAACCAACGATATTCGATCTAGACAGACTACACTACCCTACATTACCTTCTTTCCATGTGAGTTTGTACCACGTTTAAGACGTTTTGCCTTAAGACTGCAAGCCGACCAAAACATAGTTGAGAAAGGGCTAAGACAATGAACAGGTCATCCGGAGTCACCCAAATATACACAAAAATCATTCAAATCGGTCCAGCCGTTTAGGAGGAGTTCAAAGACACTCACCCGTACGGTATAATGATATACATATAGATGATAGGGGAGGCTAAGTCATGTAATATACAGGTACCTACTTGCTGCACTGTTTTCCGCCAGTATGCAGTTGGAAGACAGATTTACGATGCACACAAGAAAAATCGAAAAAGTTTTAATACAACTGCAGAGATTTTTCAACACCCACCTACATGAAAAGATGAAAATATTTGTTTTCGCAGTCGGACTATTTTACTTTACGTTTACTGTATTTCAATCTTTTGCCGAATGCGCTAAAACGTTATTGAGGCAATATATTCGAACCAAATGGGCAAAAATACGATTTATTACTTAATTATTTATTAAGATTTCGTACTCCGTTTTGCTTATTCGATTAAAGGAGAATTCGATCCAGTAGTAGTAAGCCTACTGATTTAAAATAAAACATTTTGTTTTAATGTTACCATGTTTTAAACTATACTTTCCGTGGGCAAACAGAGAGCGGAGATTTTGTAACAAAATCTGTTTTGCCCCCTTGGATACGGAACTTAAAAAAAAGCAAGAAAAGTAAAACGAGTCCATTACCATTGGTAGAAAAAGCTTAACAAAACAAATGAGGGATTATACAAAAAGGAAAGTCTCGAAATGACTCAAACGGGAATGACACATAATATTTCACATGTAAGGTTTCTGGCACAGGTGTCGCGTGCCCCAGATATCTCGCCGACTCTACTGGAAAAGTGCAGGGAGCTCACCCCTCCTCGCCGATATTTAAGTAGTAAGCTTTTAAGATTTTAAGTCCGTTTTTATGTAGGTAGTGCGCTAAGATGAAGTATTTTAAAACGTATTTTTAAGTCGGTACTGGAAATGTCGAAGTAATATTTTGTTTACCTACTTCTATAATTTCCATTTGCAAAATAATCTTACTAAATAACTCTGCTCTTCAACTGACCTTATTCCTATAGAATAAGTAAAGTCAAATTAATCAGACTCTCTAACACCATGCCTTAAAGTAATATCGTAAACGTGATAGATAATACACGACATGAAGCGACATCTCTTTTCCAAACAAGCAAAATATGTATTTAAAGTAGTGGTAGAACTTTTATTTACAAGATAGGTTAAGTCTCGTAAGAACAAAAATGAGGTCCTATGTACCTAATATTCTAGAGACTTTTACCCATACTTTTCACCCGAACCATTTATAAATTAAAAAACTACGTACAAAAGGACAGGGTTTATCAAAATCGTCCCGAGTCCAAACTAAACCCCTATGATTTAAAGACAGATTAACACCATCATAAGCCAATGGGAAGCGGAAAACCTTCATCACGTAAGCCTACCCCGTAGATCTGTATTGTGCATGGATTATAGCTGCTATATTACATAACGAGCTGTTGCCTGAAAATGAGCCCACGGGAGCAAAAATTTAAATAAAAACTATCCTAAATGATAATTGTGGTTATAAACTTTCTGTCTACTAAGTTTCGTCTAAAATGTGTTCATCACCATAATCCAAATCTAATTCCAATCTAATTCCATCCATAAATAGAAACTCTACTTAATATTAGCAGGACTTGAAATAGCAACGCAATAGCAATGACTACAAAATCGAGATCACAATGTAATTTTGTTTCAGAGCAAAACAATTTTGTCCGTGCTTTTGCTAAGTTATCGCTGTCGTGTGGCTATTGCATGTTAGGTAGTAGTTGGTACTAGCGGTTCAATGTCCAGTTACGCTCCGAACTCCGGACTATACCCTTATTATTCCCAATGTCCGATTATGCAAAACATGGCGATTTTGAACACCGTAAACTTTTCATATGAACATTGTAATGGTGGGCCGCTTGTTTCCCCTTTTTGGTTAAATAACTGTTAGTGTTGTTCAAGTTTAGTTTGTGGTATATTATTTTATGTCTCGTATTTAAACTAAGGACATGTTTAATTGTCGCTCGTTATAATTTTAACCAGTACTCCATTTGTTAAGGTACTTAAAAAGTGTGTTACACAAAAAACTCAGCTTAATAATAAATTTAAAACAGCAATTTATTACCTAGCAATTATTCCTCTTCAATTTAATCAGTCAATTATTTATTTAATATATGTTTGTTTAAGGATACTAAAATTACTAAATATTTTATGGTTTCATCTTTTCCACATGCAAAATTTTAAGGATGAAGTTTTATCAACCTCAATATGAACTATAAATCTTTCATCATAAACAAGACCCGCGCAATTTGTCAAAGAGCCCGAAGTATCCAGAGTTTATAATATAAGGACGCTTGGAGCTCATAAATAAAGTTTTTGAGCAACAATTTGAAAATTCACAAAAGACCGCGAACCATATTTCCAGCGTCACAACAATTTGGCCTTTGTCTGAAGCAATTTATGCTGAGCTCGGCAAGCATACAACCTCTTTTATAGCCGCAGTTGCGACAGTCTCCTTTGCGTGATCCATTGCGTAACTTCTTGAAACGCAATAAATAACACATGTTTAGAAAAAGTTACTTTTTGTCACATATTTTTGTAATTCGTTGATAATGAAATTGGAACGATTTTGAAAGCTTAGCTAGCTGACCTAGTATTTAATTTTAGACCTGCGGAAGTGGAGGGTTTTCTTACTTGAATTTACAATAACGTTAAAAAAATTGATCCTATTTAACGCGAAAGTTTGTACGTATGGATTTACGTTTAATACCCTTTTGTTTGAAATTGTGCACACAGATACATTATAACCTGGATTGAAACAGGATACTTTTTATCTCAATTTCATTTTCGTTTTGTAGCGAGCGGAGCCGCTGGCAACAGTTAGTAAACTATATTTCTTCCCCTTTTTATTAAGCGCCCACACACGTTAAGCTCATTATAAACACATATGTACCTGTATATGAAGGCTCTACAAATTTATATAAATGTGTGTATTAGCCACAACTATAGCACAAACGAGACCTATACCAATGTACCGTAAACCCCGAAAATTTCTCATTCACATCGGGACAATGGTCTCGAAAGTTGCGTGTTCCCGTATAGCAGTAGATCGGGAACGGAACGCCTTTTATCTCGTTGATGGACCATTACACCGAGCTCGCTGTGTTTTTGTTCCTTCTGACTTATTGCATCGAGAACAACTGCCGACTGTTGAACGCTCAACAAAACTCGCAGCTGTTTTGGATAGCTCGATATCATTTCTCTTTCTATTTTTTAAATAATAGACTTTGTATAATTTTGTGACTTAAATTAATGTTGTTTGAGTTATTCAATAAAGTATTTATGTTGACTGTATACTCTATAAAAAGTGAGTTAGTGTGTGTGTATGCACCGCGTAAAGCTTGTATTTATGATTTGTAGGAATAAATGTTTCGCTACTGAATAACAGAAAGTAGGTAAGCTGTATTTATATTACGTAAGCCTTTTGAGTCAGAAATAAATATGAAAATTATTAAAATATTGTTCTATTTAAAAATTTTAACACGATCTGAGATGGAGTGACGTTTGAGTCACTCCATCTCAGATCGTGTTAAAATTTCATGTTTTATCAATGTCTAAGGATTGACCTAAAGGAATCAATTCGTTTTTGAGTTATAGGAAATTTTCGATTGTTTATGAAACGATGCAACTGTCACACGTATTTATCGGGATAGCCCGACTAGTTTCGGACCCAACCGGAGTCCTTAATCATGAGGATTAATCATCCGAACAGTGCTATACAATGCTTTTGAGTATTCTACGGTTAGTTATTCATCTCACTTGCTTGGTACAAGATGCGAGTGCCTTGGTAAATTTAAACGAGGCTTACCATTTAAGCCGGCCAATCGATCGAGGGCTACACACGAAGCACCACGTGCTTCCTGCATACATCCTGGACGTGACCTATGTTCTAAAGACCAGATACTGTATAACGAGTTCTAAGCGAAATTGAAATCAGCTGATATTAGTCGGATAGGCGTTTAAATAACAATTTAAGCTAAATGTTTTATGTAGGTATGATAATGAAAAATGTTAGCTTTGTTTTTTTTTTTTGTTTCTTGTACTATCAAATACGAAACATTACACATTATTTAGGTACTTAGAAAACTTACTTTCTTTTTCTTTAATGTAAGATTAAGTGAAACTTATGCTTTATACACGGTGATTTTTTAGTCGTCTTACAACGCCGCCGCCCGCGCCCCTTACCATTGTTACGAAGCTCGGACCGCGCACGCAACAGAGCTGTGTTTCTAAAAAAACAACGAATTACATCATTATATTGAATAAAAAATGCATTTTTAATTTATTGAAATCTCAAAAATACCTATTTTTTTATCTTGAACGTGTTCTATTCATTGGATACATGAACTGGGCTGCTTTTGTAAGACGACTAAAAAATCACGGTGTATAAAAGAAAGTATGGTTTATTTTTTTTGCTCTGATGGCTATGGCCTAAAACATAATATCATCCTGCATATCACGTCTTAAATGTTGCTAATTATAGCAATGCCTATAAGTACAAACTATATGTGTTACGTATGTTACCTAAAGCGATACTCAATTACGCAACAGTTCACCACAAAAATCCTCTCATATTTCTGACACTAAAAAAGGCTGCATTTTTCAAATAGCTTGTAGGCACGTCCAGCCTCCTAACTCAGCTTTATTCAGGAACGTGGGTTATGCTCACGGCACATAAATCTGGAGGGTAGGCAGGAGTGCAAGAGCCGTACCATGACGTCTACGTAGCGTGCCGTCTCGCTTGCTCAAGATCAAATACTTCATTTTAAAGATGGTGGTAGGTTAGCAGGTGCAGATACCAGTGAAGTTTGCTATGCGCGGTCACGCACCGGCAACTGCACCCATTTGCATACTGTCTCCTGAATATTCACTACTACAGGCCTATGCTCACAAGGAATACACGGCCATTGAGGATAGTGTTATCTACCTATACCCCGTAGCTAATGGATTCATCTAACTGCCTGTAGCAAATAATAGAGACCTGGTGGCAACCGGTATATCTTAGTGTGAATCTCAGTTCATTTTTGCCTGGCAATTGCCAAGCAAAAATGAACTGATATTCAATAATTCGAACTAACGTGTGAAGGCGAATGACCGGGTATTGCAGCGAAGGTTGGGGGATGCCTATTTCTAGTAGTGGACCACGAAAACCTGTATTGACTGATATATTGATAACGTGTAGTTCATTGGTAATAAGTCAGTCTAGTTTTTAAATTTTAAAACAGTAAGTAAAGTTGCAGGCGTACGTGGTTACAACAGTGCCTGAAAAAAAAAAAGAAAAGTCTTAAAGAAAACATTATGACCGGTGTTGAAAAGAGATGCCGCTTTACGCCGGATATGGTGCTGTCACGCTTCCGCAATCATAATGATTGTATATTAAGACTTGTTGTAGTTCCTCTGAAAACAAATATATATTCGCGTTAATTTTGTAGCTGATCTGTGTTTGGAAGACTAAACTCTCAACTACTCTTGCACTTCGTCCTAAACTTGTGACTCGTTAAGCACACGCATTCAAAACTGCTTCAAAAACTTTATTTAGCTTACTTTAAAACTTATTTGTACTTCAAAATCTCTTCTGTTGAAGTTCCTGTATTATATTCCAAACAAAGTTGGTATCTGGAAATATTTCTAGACTACATACTCAAACAAAATAAGAAATAGCCTAGTTAGTTACGCAGATCAGTGAATGTATAGAGAAACTTTCTGGTTCTTGTGACTTATTAGCTATAGAGATTACTTTTGTAATGGATAGGAGATGGTTCTCAATTCCACCGTATTAACAATAGGAATTTCTGGAGAAGCTTGTGGAAACCGTCCCATTACCCTATTTTAGATTTATTGGTTAGGGTATCGGGACCGAATTTGTCGGTGTCCCGGATTAAGAATAATTATTTAAAATCGCTGATCCTAGTGACAACTTTATGAAATCCTGATATATGAACTTCAAACAATCTAAATTAATGAATTCGTTCTGTTTTGAATGTAGTTTTAGTCAAAATAATAGTAAGTTTCGTGAGCCGGATTCATAATAATTTATTACTTTATCACTAGCTGTTCTAGACGGATAAGACAGATTCATTTTTTTTATAATATCTTAAAATAGCCAATGCCTAATACTCCGTCATGATTACATACATGTATGATCACAACAAACAACACATCAACACTTAATCGAAACAATAAAGCTTATCCTTTTTACGGTCTATTTTTAATTCTTACTATACTTTACCGCAGTATATAAACCGGCGAAATGAAGGCCTTATTTAAAAACAAACATCCCATTAAAAACAAAATCAATTAGGATTTATTTTTCGCACTTTCACTGGGACGAATATCGCTGAAAGCCGGAGGTCGAAATTCCCAACCCCTGAGGCCTATTTTGTCCCGTCAAAGTGACGTTCTTAATAAAAAGTACCACGTCATATCGCCCCGAGATTTCCCACAAATTCTTCGCTTTCTTTTTTTGTTTACAAAGGCGTGGGTGCGATCCCCAATGGCCTGCCGACCGCACAAATAACGGCTTACAATATTTTTAACGAGCTATAATGGTTAAAGTTGGTTAATGCGTTCACTTCCCTAATGGTTGTTTCTCTCGCCCTAGTTTTTCAGTTTCTTCTATCAGATTGCACAAGTTTGCATTTGTTTGCTTCGTATTTTTTCTGATTCAACGAATATTTAATAAGTTATAACGGTTGTTTGTTTCTGCTTCCATAAGCTTCTCTAGATCTAAGCATAATGTGGTCATGTTGGATAAAGGCATGACACCGTATTTAAAAAGAATAAATATCATTTGGACTCCGAAATTTTGGATCTGAAACAGGCTGAGATAACGAACAAAATCCAACCTTTTTTTAAAGCAAGGTAAATTGATTTATGCATTGGATACTCCATGGAGAATGGGAGTGGATATCACGTAGGTCCGTAGGTCGTAGCCCGAAGTCCGCGGGTCACATCGAACGTAGGCGTACGTGGCTACGTGCAGTCGCCAGGGAGGGCAGCGCAACGTCGCGACACGCCACCTCTTGCCTGTAATATTTGATGCTGTTGCTCTGCAGATGCACTTTACCAACCTGAGTTGAAGGAATTATGTTTTGTCCCTTTAGTAAAAACATGCAACAGTTTACACTATTTTCTAAAATCCATATTTCGGAGGCCTAAAAAAATATACTTAAAGCATCTTTTAATTCTCAATATTCTGCAGATATAACTATAATATCTATAAGTAAACTAATAAAAGAACCTAAGTTCCATCTCTAAATCATATTGTTATAAGCTACAAATGAAGCCTCAAAATTCCGTTTCTCCCGGTTTCTAACTACAAACAATCCACCATTAATGTACAAACAGGAACGCTTTACAGACATAAGAGGCAAATCTAATTAAACTCCAATTCCATTTATCAAAGGCATGCAATTACTAGTTTCACACAAATTATCGCGCGCAGCACTATAATAGTGACGTTTACATGGACGCCTGGATCCTTCACTCGTTAGTCAACTTACCGTCTACATACAGCCAAAGGCCTAACGCCACCTCACTACTTCAGTTATGGGAAAGAGACAGCTTTATGCCTTGTAGAGCGCTGTCACACTTCCACAACTGTGACAGGAGTTGGTGGTTGGTGTACTCCATTAACGTAGACAACACTGGTTTGGTTATCACGCCCGACGTGAAATCGCTTCACTTTGTGGTGTAAACGACAATCATTTTCTATCCTTTGACGAGGTTTGTGAGACCGCGGAAAATGGGAATGCTTTTTTTGTGTCTGGGATGTCTGGCGGTTTGCCTGTTGTTATAAGAATTTTAAAAGTTTAACGAGGAGGTAGGTTAAGTAAGTGACGTCTTACTAAGTAACTGACGTTCATTACATGATTTCCTATAATTGACATTGGTTTTGTATTTCAATTTAAAAAATTTAACGCATAGACTAGAACATTAGCTCCGTGTTATTTTGCGAATTAAAAATAGTCAAAACAGTAATTGTGTTATTAAAACCAGCTTAACGTACAGAGTGAACTCTAATACTTGTGCAACAGTGTTATCTAGTGTAAATATTCATCATACACAAAGTTATAAACATTTTAAATTGCAAATTGAACTATCGTAAAAGCTGCTTAAAAAAAAGCTTAACAGTGAATAAATTGACAACAGTGTGTTTAAGTGTTCCTAATTGCACCGGTAAATAATATAATATAGTGATTTTATGCCAAAACAGTGAGTCAAAACATTTTTTTTTTTCAAAAACCGTTAACAATAACAAACATTTTTAAATTACCGCCAATAACCCAGTACAAAAAATAACGAAATATTGTACTATTCACAACAAGACATATTTCAACCCAACAGACTAATGTTTATATAGTCTTGAGGCTAGCGCATCATATTGCAGCGCACTTGTCGTCGAGTTCAAATCCGGTCAAGAGTACAGTTCTTTTTTCCATATTTATAATATTCATTATTTGATTTCACAACAAAATAATGAATTTCTTCGACAACATAACATTTAGGAAAGCAAAAAGACATTCCCTAGCAGAAATGTCCGAAGACAACAGTTTAAATAGTTCGAAGACAGGTGGCAGCACTAGCAGCCTACCAAATGTATCAACCGATGAAAACACTGTTCAAAATCTTCAAAGTCAAGTCGATTTACTCAGTTCCCGACTTAATTTAGCAAATGAAGAAATAGATAAATTAAAGCAAGAAAACACAAATCTAAAAGAAGATGTTGGTAAATTGAAAAATAAAAATATTGCCATCAAAGCGTCAAGTGAAGTTATTACTCCTATGAAATGCTCAAAACAACGGTCCACAATGCCTCATACCATGTCCCCTACAAAGAAACAGAAAAAACTATCTACTTCAGAAAGAAATGAAAATGTATCCAGTGAATATATATTAAACCTTCAACGAAACATTTCTGACCTCCAGCAACAACTACAACAAGCCAAGAATCAGATAACTGAGCTCAACATGGAAATTGCGAAATTACAACAGTCATTCCAAAGGAAAGAAATAGACCAGGAACTTGTTACAGGCAGAAGCATAACCCGAGATACATCAAACAAGCAAAGAAAGCTATGTATCCTAACTAATACCGACTCATGTGGTTCATTGCAGATAGTAGAAGATACATTCAGCTGCGATTTTGAATATATTCGGTATATGCGACCCAATTGTGATATTAAGCACTTACTTGAGAACATTGATGGCAAACTGGTAGATTACAATAAGAGTGATTACTGTATTATAATGTTAGGGAAAAAAGACTTAGAACTATCAGGTGATTATACAAAAATTATAAACACATTAAAAGAAAGTCTAGAACAAGTTAATCATACTAACATAATAATATGTACTCCCACATACGTATGTGGTGCTCCTATATATAACTATAATTAAAAATTCAGTGACCCGCGGGTACGCGTGAGGTGCGGTCGCGTCATTCACCTACGGTGCTAGAAAAATGACGTCGAACTCGAAAGTAATTAAGTGCAATAACTGTAACATTGTGATATGTGAGGTGTTAGCCTATGTCCAGAACAAAATGGATGTTATGGATGAGGAAAGCTTAATGAGATTGTGTGTCACAAGTTTTTCTGAAGAGGAGATTGAAGCGGCTAAAAACTTGCTTTTCGATTCGATCACTACTACAAGACGTAAAATTTCGCGTAAGAGAGAAGGAAAATCACAGAGGGATCTTGCTGATATAATTACATTATTTAAAGAAACAGATCCGGAATTAGTACCCATATTTGTTGCTCGGGAACTACATAAATTACCACCAATATCGTTTGATCATCTGGATGCAAGTAAACTTCTGAAGGATATTTTGTTGTTGCAAAACGAACTAAAGATTATTAAGGATTCCTACGTGACTAACAAACAGTTAGATGATTTAAAATTACATATTGAGCAGTCCAAACACCAAACATTGGATTGTACAATAACTGATCTACCTCACAATACAGAAAAGCAAAACATAGCGATGACGCAGTCGTTGGCGGGTTGTCGCGAGCAAAGCGATGATACTCCGTCCCTGTCATACGCGGAATGCATCAATCGGTCTCTCGCTCTCTCACATACAAGCACGCGCGTGGAGGCCTCAACCGCGGTTTCGACACAGGTGCAACGCAAGCGCGCGAATCCTGAGCGCCCGAGTGTCGTACCGGAGACGGCGCGGTCTATATCACAAGCGATAAGCGGAAGCGAGAAAATACAACCAGATAAAGAAGAGAAGAATGGATGGACAATTGTACAAAAAAAGAAGCCAAAGTACAAGTTTGCAGGAAGTAGAGGAAAAGCGGCTTCGGATGTGGATATGAAATTTAAAGCTGCGGAAATAAATATTCCATTATTTATATCCCGTGTAGCTAAAGAAGTTACTGACAGCGACATTGCTGACTACATTCTGTCAAAGACTCAAACTGCAGTAACAATAAAGAAAATTATAATGCAAAAGGAAAGAAATTATAATGCATTTAAAATCTTTGTACCACACCACAAGCTCGCAATGTTTTTAGATGATAGTCTGTGGCCAGAAGGTGTGTCTTTTAGGCGCTTTGTTTACTTTAATAAAACTAAGAAGGCCGAAAACAATGTTGTGAATAGTGATGTGATACAAAACAATTAATAATGGGTATACAAACAAATACAACTGCAACAACTACTTTATTTAAATTTGTCAGTTTTAACTGTAAGTCGATAAAAAGATCAATTGATTGTGTCAGAAAATTGTGTCAGTCGGCGGATATCATAGCCTTACAAGAGACCTGGCTACTTCCCTATGACATACCGATACTGGGCACTGTTGACCAGGAGTTCGCATACACGGGCACGTCAGCAGTGGATATTTCAAACGGTGTTTTGAAAGGAAGACCTTACGGTGGCGTGGCAATACTGTGGCGTAAAAGTGTGTTCAAAGAGGTGACTGTTATCGAGTGCAATAATCCGCGTATCAGTGCAATAAAAGTGTCTATGAAAGACCGCGCATTTCTTGTGTTTAGTGTTTACATGCCGACAAATGGAATAGACAATTTGGAGGAGTTTACGACATGTTTTGGCGAGGTATGTGCGATAGTTGATCATTACGCTATAGAATCTATTTACGTACTAGGAGATTTTAATGCTCATCCGGGAGAACTGTTCGGTAACGAGCTAATTAATTTATGTATGGACCAACAATGGTCCTGTGTGGATATAGATGTGTTAGGAAGTGTATTAAGTAATTATACATTTATAAGCGAGGCTCACGGGTGTGTGAGGTGGCTCGATCACTGTGTTACTAGTCATTCTGCCAAACAAACTATTAAGAATGTATTTATTAATTATGACACGTTTTGGTCTGATCATTTGCCCCTAGTCATTGAGTGTGAATTAAGTGCAATTATATGTAAAAATAGTAATTATAATAAAAATATAAAAAATAAAGCTGTTTGGGGCTATAGAACTAAAGAACAAATAAAAAGCTATACCAAATTGTGCAATAGTAAACTGAAATTAATAGATTTTCCTGTTGAATTAAGAGAATGTAGTTATGATATTTGTAATTGTAAGGAACATAGAAATTGTCTAGATAAACTATATAAGGATATAATAATAGCATTAACAGACTCAGCCATTAACACTTGTGAAACTAAATCTCACTCGCGTAAGAAAAAACATGTAATAGGATGGAATAAGCATGTATGTGAAGCTCACAGGGAAGCTAGGAGTAAATTTTTATACTGGGTTTCTCAGGATAGGCCACAATCCGGTACTATATATGAAGAAATGTGTGAAAGTCGCAAATTATTTAAAAATAGATTAAAGTGGTGTCACAATAACAAAGAACAGATAAAAATGGAAATTATTTCGGAATGTCGTGCTTCTAAAAACTTTAGTGATTTTTGGAAAGCAACCAACAGTTTAAATCATAAGACTGGCCTTCCAGTGAGCGTGGGAAGTGCGAGTGATAGCAGAGATATAGCTGAACTGTTTAGAGAACATTTTACCACTAAGTCTCCACTGGGTTCTTCGTCTGCAGATCCTGGGTCCACCATGACCGGTGAATTGTATAGGGTGTCTGCTAAACAAGTTCGACAAATTGTGAGTAGCATGTCTAGGGGCAAGTCACCGGGTCATGATGGACTCAGTATCGAGCATCTAAAATACGCTGGTGTTCATTTACCGCGTGTGCTGGCAATGTTCTTTACCTTATGTCTGAATCACTCGTACTTGCCTATAGACCTTATGAAAACCATCGTAGTACCAATAGTTAAAAATAAAACTGGAGATTTGTCTGATAAGAACAATTACCGACCGATTTCCTTGGCTACAATTGTGGCCAAGGTGTTGGACAGTGTGCTCGACTCAGAACTTGATAAAAATATTAATATTCATGATGCTCAGTTTGGTTTTCGCGCGGGACTTTCCACTGAAAGCGCAATTCTGAGTCTGAAGCACACTGTCCAATACTACACGGAAAGAAGTACACCTGTGTATGCATGCTTTCTTGACCTCTCCAAGGCATTTGACCTTGTGTCGTATGACTTGTTATGGGAGAAACTCAAGAAAACCCGCGTGCCTACACAGGTACAACGGATTTTTCATTTCTGGTACCAAAACCAGAATAATTATGTAAGGTGGGCAAATGCCTTCTCGGACACGTACAGGTTGGAGTGCGGGGTGAGACAAGGTGGTTTGAGTTCTCCTAGGCTCTTCAACTTGTACGTGAATGAGCTTATAGTTGGGCTCAGCAGCACACGAGTGGGATGCTGGATTGACAACATTTGTATGAACAACTTTAGTTACGCAGACGACATGGTGCTGCTGACCCCAACTGTAAGTGCAATGAGGCAGTTGCTTGCAATATGTGAAACATATAGCATTCAGCATGGATTGATGTACAATGCTAAGAAGAGCGAGTACATGGTTTTCAAGGCCCCCGGTAAATGTACATTGAATGTGCCCGCAATAAAGCTAAATGGCATTGAACTAAAGCGGGTAGAAAAGTTTAAATATCTTGGACATTACGTTACAGAGGACCTTGAGGACCAGGTTGACATAGAACGGGAACGTAGGGCATTGGCGGTTAGAAGTAATATGCTGGCCCGCAGGTTTGTGCGTTGTAGTAAACAAGTTAAAGTCACTCTATTTAAAGCCTACTGTCAGACTTTCTACACGTGCAGCCTGTGGTTCAGATATACGCAGAGGACGCTCAATGCCTTACGTGTCCAATATAACAACGGGTTTAGGATGTTGTTGGGGTTGCCCCGTTTTTGCAGTGCCTCCGGTATGTTTGCGGAAGCCAGGGTAGACGGCTTCCACGCGGTAATACGCAAGCGGCTCGTATCACTACTGAGCAGGGTCAGGAGCAGCACCAACAGCATCCTGCAGGTTATTGCGGAAAAGCAGGACTCAGACATCCTGAAAGCATTTATACGCGCACAAATTTTACTATAAATCTTATTATTTTGTAATTATGTATGGACATTGTTCTGAAATAAAGATTATTATTATTATTTGTATCTCTTTATAGTCACGGGATCACTTCATGTGAAGAGACCCGGTCCTTTTTAAAGGCTTGCACGGGGACACAGGTCCAACATGTAGAGGCCTTGTTGAGAATTTTAATCTAATATGTGACGGGGTATCTACTAGGGATCATTCATCTCCGCTCTATGGGAGAACGGACATGAAGAATCCAAAGTAGATACAAAACTATTGCAAGAATGTGTGTATGAACAATTAGGCTATTATATTATGATAAGTTATGTGGACCAGTTAGTTGGATTTTCCAGAAAACTATGACACCTGCCTCTCTACACATGGTAATGTAAATAAATTGGCAGGCGGTGACTCGCCGCTCACTAGATGGGCCCCCTATGATACCGTCACGATTGACAGCAGGTGGGCAACACCAGTGCGAGCGGCTAGGGGTGTAGAGAGGTGCGACACCGATTTCACCATCGCGGGCTACAGACCCGGAGCGGGTTTCCTTATTATTATTATTATTATTATTATTTATTCAAACACCAGTAAAAAAATATCTAAGGAAAAGTGTGAAGAAATCATACGTTCTCAGCGTAAAAGAATGTGTATAAATTTTACTTTGTTAAAATTAGATCAAAAGTGACTATCAGAAACAAAAGTAGAATACTGACGAAAAAATAAAACCTGTAGTTGTGTTCTCATCTCTATAACACAGGTTAGCCACAATAAAAAAGCTAACATCATTCAATTGTCAGACTGACAGTAGTAGTAGTGTGTGTTCATTCATTTTGATTCATTCATAACAATCATCTGCAATGCTGTGAAATGATTATCCCCTTTTGGAAGTTATTATTTTAATTATTTTTCTGTTCTACACTGAATAGGTAAGTTAAGGAATGTTAATTAGTGTCATATTTTAATGGCATATATACGATCTCAGTGGCTGATAATTCTTTATAGATGCCGCCGGTGAATAAATGAAGTCTTCTCGAAGCTCTTCAGGGACCACAATGAGGAAATATTATCAACTTATACTCGTGATAGTGTGTTTTATAAGCGTAATAACATTACTCATATACCGCCATGAGTATTACAGGCTTAGATATGTGTTGGAGGTGCTGAATTTCTTCGGCAAACCGGGACTCTCTGAGATCGAGTTTTGCGGGCCCGGGTTCAATGCTACGATGTTGTCAGAAATTCTTCGTAACTCGTCGATGGAGATTCGCGAAACACCGCCTCTGTTCCAGCAGATCGATGAGAATTTCTATTCTTATTCATCGTTCTTGAGATCGTACCAGAAATACGATCAGTTGACTCCAACACACGCACATAACATCGACACTATCGTCATCGGTAAGGCGAGTATCCCGCCTAACTTTCGTTGCAACATTTGGTTAGAGAATACAAACAAGCCAAAAGCAGGCCGTTTTAGTTACAAAACAGTTTCAGAACCGACAAATGATTTCCGTTTGTATATCTTCCAATGTTCACTGGGTCAGAATCTGGGGAAACCAAAGGGTGTTAGTTTCTACATCAACGATTACAATATAAACCCTATTCATGCCCCAATTAATAGAGTGATTGAAGTGAACACTAAACGGAAACCTAGAGAAAGCAGCAGCATTAAATTTGTTAATAACATTGAACCAGCTATCTGTGTTATACCAAACCAAGTGCCATTAGTATCCCGAGATTCCTTTATAGAGTTTCTGGTCTTCCACCATATGATGGGGGTTAATGAATTCACAATATATGATAGCATGATTTCCGAGGACATTATAAGGAGACTGAACTTACTGCCGGCCGATATCACACAATGGAATATACAATTCTTCCCTTTGAACTATCCTTTTGTGTTTGCTAAATCTTACAGTATAGTGAAGGATGCAATAGAGCTTGATTGCTTGTTCAGACATTTTCGATTGGATAAAGAAGAGGAGAATAAAGCAAGTCATGCCATGGTATTGTCCTGGGATGAGTTCTTGGCCCCCCGAGTACATAACAACATTAAAGAAATATTCAACGACTTTGACCCAACAAGGAAGTTCAAGACTTTAGAGGTCAAACCTCTTTTGTTTTGCTTGAACCAGCCTGAGGATGATAGAACTGAAGAGGGATTCCCGGATATAATGAGAAAAACTCATTACTATATACTGCCACAGAAGTTGAAGTCTGTTAATGTGAGGAACATGGATTCTATGCAGACATTTGAAGATATCTTCACTCTGAACTCAAGTACTAAAGTAGTTCCAGTTGAGATACTAGGAGCCCATAAATACACAGAGTGTAGGGATCCGAAAATACCCAATCCTTCTGGCACAGGTTACAATGAGACTCAAATGCAAGTATTCCAACACAAGTTTGAAGGTGGGATGGCGAAATTCGGTCAAGCTTTGGTAAACAACAAAATCTACCGCCTGTATAGATCAGGAAAGATATGGGAGAAAGTCACAAATGAATTCGTTAGAGACATGTTATGAAGTGATCATTTTGTTGCTATGGCAAAGCATTGGCCATAAGATTAGATTGTTCCCAGAAATGCCAAGCTAATTTCCATTTTCAGTAGTATCAAAGTAAATTAGCGAATAGTTATCCTAATTTTGAGTAGCACTCGCTCAATTAGAACAAACAAGTATTCATAGTTGCCATTTTATTGAGACAGAAATTGTACATGATTAAGATGTTTATCTTGGTCCGATTATTGGAATTTGTGTGACCTATAAATGTTTATGATGTTGTTACGAGTGGGGCAGTTATCTAAAGATAAGGATTTGTTGAATACAGTAAATACAAGGTGTTTCGAATGTGTGGTCATTTCTGAAGTATAGGAGAGAAATAAAAAATATCCTCCTAACCAAAAAAAAAAAACAAATTACGTTAAAAAAATGTTTTTCAAAACAGTAAAAAAATGTTTTCCTAGTGAAAGTTGATTATTTCTACGTGCTATATAACTTTACTTGGAATATGACCCCAGATTACCGTAACACCCTGTATTTAAATAATTGAAGAGTTTTTGTTACTAACAGATTCAAGTAACGATAAGTCATGTTTTCTTTGGAATATCGCTTTCGGCAAAAAAAAATCCAGCTAAGCTAGATTCAAAAATCAAATTCAAAATTTTCTTAAATTTGAAATTCCTTAGAATCGATTAGGTTATCGTTAAGATGTGCCTTGATAATAGTGGTGGCTAGATAGATAGACCTTCTCAATTCTTCTCCTTAAATATAGAAATAAGATTGCTTCTAGAAGCGTTAATCCAATACTGCCATAGGTAATCGATGAGGCCGTGTTATGACAGTGTAGTGAAACTAGTTTTAGTCACCAATAGGAAAAAGTACGCAAAGCAACACAAGTCCAATTCTTTAATATTGTACTCTCGAAGTATTTAATGAATATCTACGGATCCACAACCACAATATCATGAAGACTATTTCAGCTGTGGAAGCAGGATGCCCCGTCTCTACAACTGCAAAAATATGACTAATGCTGGGGACACACTAACGAGATATGCTATTAATTATCTCGATTATGGACATTATGCCGTTTAGCATTAGACGATAGCTCAAGTGGCGGTACATGAAAAAATTACTCAATTATTATTGCGCTAGTGGGCATTGACCTTAGCCACTAGTGTGGCCCCAGCATTAGGAATATGGGGGTAGTCTCGTTCAGCGTTTGGAGACCTTCATAGATTTACCTTGTGTAAGATAGGATGAACCTTCTACGTCATAACACGGCTAAAAATCGTAAAATAAGTATTTAAGTATTCTCTTTTTTGTATTGAAGTTTAATTTATGGTTGCTAGTTGATCTCTTCCAGAATTTTATTTTTTAATCAATTCGAGCGTAGAGTAAGCTCGTTTGTTTTAAGTTTGTGTGCTTTCAAATTTCTTTATTTTTTATACTATTGCGAAGGTCCGCCTTCTCTTACCGTAATATTGTTGTTGTGTGAGAGTAACGCTACGCTGTGACACTTCCACAAATGAAATATGATAAATGCTGGTAGGGCCCTAGAAGAAATAAGGTTGAATTTACAAAAGCAAGGTTGTAGTCCCAGACCTCAGGTTGTAATGTTCCTGATATTTAACCTTGTATTCTTCTGTGACTTTTTAAGTGCAATAATAAATACATTTTGTTGCGAATAGCTTATTAATGTAAGTCTTCCATTTTATGTTTATATTGTAAGAAAACCACTTGCAGACAACAAAAAATCAGTTTTAAGCAGAAGATTATTACTGTTTTTTATTTATTGAAGGTAGTTCTAGTTTTGTTTTGGTAGTAGGCACTGCTAGCAATGTATCATTTCACATAGTATCTAAGATATGAGCACTAAAAGGTATTCGAATTAATATTAGGCCACTCAATACTAACCATGTTTATAGATTTACAATTTTGTATCACAATACATTTAAATTGTTTAAATAATTGTAAACGGATTGTGGAAATGTTTAAAGTTTGTTGTTTGTAGCTATTAAATGAATTTCTCTTGTTTTAAGATTGTACCACAGATTTTGCAATGAACATTTTAAAGACTGATAAAAATTGCAAGATTCTATTGTAACTGATCTTAAACCATGTGAAATTCATTCAATTGTTACTTTTGTAAGTGGAATGTAATATTCGAATAAGGGATCCGTTGAAACTAAAATCTTTGTTTATTACGTTTGTTTAAAATAAAAACACATGAAATGATACTAAGTAAATGTTTATTTTGTCATCTATACTAAATACAAGTCAGGCGTCGCCTGCAAATCTTCACAGATCAATTTATTAAACACAATTAAATAAAAAAAGAATTACGAATAGACAAACGATATATAACCGATTGTTTTATACAATTAAATTTATATCACTAGAGAAATAAGTACAAGGATAATGAGCACACATTGAGCAATACATGAAGTATTGTCGTTGCCACAAAATAATGGAATTTGGAGGGAACATCAACTTATATAAAGTATTAATATATTTTTTAAAGCTTACATAAATTTTAAATATTGCAACGAGCGAACTTATATTAAGGCTACATTGTTAAGTACAGATTAATATCTCACTAACGCGCGTCTATGCAGGGACAAATACTGAAATATGGAGCTCTATGTTAAATCAGTGATGATTGCGTAATCTTGGGGCATATTTGACTGCCGAAATATTTAAGCCAAATATATATAACACCTTATTCATTATTATTAAAGGGAAAAATAACATTCTATTAACAATTTGAGCAGTCAAATGATTTTGTCGAAGTATACTGTTTAGGAGGGATTGTCGAAAAGAAGGTTTTTAATTTAAGAAGGCACGGACTGTTATACCTGCACACAATGGCATCCAAGTCTTGTGTCAAGCTCACACATCGAAAGGAAGCTG
>NW_020800343.1:0-24339 GCF_003590095.1 Trichoplusia ni
AAGCGTATTGTTTTACTTTTTTATTTGACTTCGAATGAGTTTTGGATTGTGTATTATTTAAGATAGTCTCTTAGACGCGGAGTTAATGCCAAAAGTTCATGGTATTGTAGGTAACAGTTGCTTTGAGAGTTAGTTACTATTACGCAAGGATTTTCGATCTACAAAGGAGTTAATGTTTTGTTCAAATTTTGAATTACTTGCACAGTTATTTTATTTGTAAGTTTTCTATTGTTTTACACCTGGAAAACGAGTATTTCAGAACAGCCACTGTGCTGCTTAGCAAGGGATGACTAAATTTCAATTCTTGTCGAAAGGGAAAAAATACCCTAATAATAAGGTTAAAGTTACACATGTTTATTTCTAAGTATATTTTAAGATACTTTACGTGCAGTAATATATCAAAGCTGGCATTATTAAAACTACACAGACTTAATTACGTGGTGTAATAAACGTGAACACAGCGGTGTCTTTTAAACCGCCCAAAGTGTCTCGAACGACGGAAAAGTATTAAAAACCTTGTTACATTTTTGGTAGGTTTCATCAGGATTTTAGTTTTAAAAACTGTTTTAATGTAGTGTGACATAGTTTTAATTAAGTGGAGTAAATTACACTGGAGTAATATCATGAATATCGGGTCTGTTAGTCAGTTTAGCTCCCTAAAGTTTAGCAGCTTTGACGAAACTTTACATGGACTTAGCTGGAATACCGAGAAATGACATTAGCTGGTTGGAGGTCGTAAATTGAAGGAGGCTTCGGTCTAGCAGTGGTTAGCAATAGGCTGACTTGGTTGATTGAATATTATAACTCTATAACTAATTATTTTTAAAAACATAATAAAAACTACGGAGCCAAACTCAATGTTTCTCAAGCGACAGCTATTTTACGATACATGAAAAATAAAATACCGACGAATTGAGAACTTTCTCCTTTTGAAGTCTTTTGAAATAAAACTCTAATTGTAATTAATCTAACTTTTCCACAATTGGAATAATAAACCTATTCCAAGAGCATAAAGGTACATACACATTGGTGTCCAAAAAAAAGAGCATGATCAAAGGTCAATATTTGTCGAATATCCTAGTTAACTAATTACAAGTTTCAATATAGAATATGATAATGACGTCACCAAAATATATCAACTGAATAATATAATTAATTACGAAAGCAAGCAATGCCGAGAAAGGTCTATATTAAGCGACCCTCTTAAAAAATTCATCGGGAACATCTAATTAATTTAATTTTTTATGAGAGCTAATTTAATTAATAAATATTCTTATCCGAATTAATATTGCTTAAGTAATATTAATGCAGTGTTAATAGGTGTTTTAGTTATCTTTAATCTAAGTCCAGGTACAATTTTTTAAGTTACATTTTAATCTGCCGTCATTCAGTTTTAGCGTCTTTTTTAGTTGATGTAAAACTTGGCTACCCACTTCATAGGCTATCAATGATGTTTAAAAACTGGAATACGAAATCAAAAACATAAAAGTACATGTTTAGAGATCTGTATCCAAACGGTTTTATATGTTTTCAGCCTTTTCATATTACTGAGGCTCCGCTGTCTGTCTGTCTGTCTATTCCTCAATAGCCTGTGTTAGCTTAGACAGTTGACATTGTAACAAATTGGCTTTTGATGTTGCTTTTAAAAACCAATACTAAAGTTTTAGATCGAGGTTAAGCAACCGTTCTTACGGCTGACATTAGAAGATTAAACATAGGTTAGTAAAAAAAACCCATTTAACAAACTACTACGTTTTTCCAAAGAAGACTGTAATATGGGGACTAATAAAAATTGTAATGCCCACTTGAGTTCTTCAATATTTTTATAGGTCAAATAAAATTCGCCATTTTATTAAGTCGTACTCATATTTCAGCGAGTGTTTTTTCTAAAGGTCTTAAGTTGATTGTTAAAAAAACTTCTCTATTTCGTGCGGTCTTGTAAAAAATATAGATGTCACTTAGTCGACCTTATTACTAAGCCTGAATCTATTATTGTTTATGAACATAAAATGATTGAACACCGTCGATGTTTAAATATCAGATTGGTGCTAGTACTCACAATAAACTCATCCCCTTAACCCCGTTAAAAAATAGATACAGATAACTAGGATACTAGCTAGCCTAGACTTTCCAAAGCTATTTGTAGGTCGCTTACAGTCTAATCCGATTCAGTTACAAAATGATATCTACTTCATGAGAGTACAAAAAAAATCCGTTTAAGTAGAGTTGGGACTCTCAAAAAAGGTTCTGTTAACCAAACTAAGGCTTAAGTCACTTATCATCACATTTATGGCAATCAGCGTCAGCATAAAACATAAAAATATAAAATCCATTTTCCTTCGTCTAGAAATTACCCTTTGGATACGGAGCACTAAAAAGAACATCTTACCAACAAAAGTGATATAACAACTGAAATAATTGGGTCACCATACCCATAGCACCCACTTAGTTGAAATGGCAGCGAAAACGACTCCATATATCAAAAACTCCAAGGAATAATTGACAGGCCAATCGACGGGCAAATAAGTGACACCGTCCTCGAAACTCGAGCATCAACAAGATAACAATAAAATGTTCTAACAGCCGTAGTTTCTTATATCAAGCCAATTCAACTGTGCTAATGAGAAACGGAATCCCATGAGACACCCAACACTGAGATAAAAAATTATAAAAGACTACTTCTCCTACTACCATCTTTTCACATCCATTGACGGTTTTTCTCTTCACTGTAAACATACTTCAGTACATCAACAGCAATGGATGGCGTGTTGAGCGATAGTGTTTGTTTATGGAGTGTGGCGTGACAAATTTCTAAGAAGTGACAATCGGTGTTCTGTTTCTCGTGTACTTGAGTAGAAAGTTTATATGGAAACATCGTAAAGTTTGCAAGTGTTTTAATTGGTAGGTGAGCATATAGTTGATCTTGATTGCATTTCATTTAAGTATTAAAATAAATTAAAGAAGCATGCAAGTAATCATAAATTAGCTGATTGATGATGACTGAACTGATTTCAGGTACCTTTTTGCTATAAAAGAAAGTAACTTTAAGGTCACGTTTAAATATTGCTTTATGCAACACAAAAACAACACAGAACTTAAATTACAAAACCGCTAAACAGATCTAGCTATGAATTTAAGTCATTAGCTTTCCTCGAAACAAAACATCAATTACAACCTAAATTAAAATCAAATTCAATTCACATCATTAGCTAAACCCCACACACAAAAAAGTAATTTTCGTCATTTTACACACGCATATCATAATTAAAATAGAAAAATAAGTATGAATAATTTATTTTATTAATTAAAAACGAATGGTCAAAGAACATTTGCATTTTCATTAATTCAAGTGATTAACAATTTGTTTCTGTATTAAAGGCTTTTACGGGAAACTATGGTCCTTAATCACTTCGCCAAATTGAGTCGTTAACTGCTTCGTAATGTTTGACTGAACGTAATATTATGCTTGTAGTATGAATTTATAAAAACAAGAGGACTGTGGAAGTGAGATCGATGAAGTAAGAGACTAGTCAGACGTGGTCAGAGACGCGCTGGATCACGGTCGGATCTGACCACTATCCTCAGATATGAAGGACCGATATGCACGCACATTGTTTATGATTATCATAATTTTCCACACCACAACTAATATCAGTTCCAATAAGAAGACTGCGTAAATATATTTTTAGGAGCAAAAACTTTCAACCGACTTCAAATAAAAACTACTTAATCAAACTTGATGACTAGTTATAGGATCAAATGACAGCTATTTCACGTTAAATTTTAAACAAAACAACAACATCAGTTCATCCAGTCCAATTTTAGTGTGTCTGATCTAAATGAGAGTACGTTTTTGAAGGTAAGGAGCCATTATACCCCTCAAAGCTCAGATTCGCAGCTACTTACATCCTACATGTCAACTCGATCAATTCAAGCTAAAGGATATCCATCTTCACATGTCAAAACATATCAGTCAACGAAATTATTTGTGCTTCACTTATAGCAAATACTTCTTCAACACTTCGAAGATTGATTACTTTAACATTTAGGACAAATATTAAACAAGACAATTTATACCCTGAATCTTAAGTGTTAAGGTTGTGTTTCCATTGGATAGTAGTGTTTGCTTGTGTGACATCGCTGGGCAAATGATGCACTTAACAGTATTGCAAGTCAAATTTGTTGTTTTGCCGTAACGTACGTTAATTGATTCTGTGGGTATAATGGATTGCTGACTAATGCGAAAAAATATCGTTAGGACATAGTTGCACAGTATAACGGCTAATGGACGACTTTCGCACATCCAGTTTTTCGAGTAATACCCGGTTTTATGAACATCTATGTAATTTCAGGGAATTTATGTTAGTATTTAATTGAGTTTTATACCGAGTTTACGCTTTTGTGTTTTTCGAAATGACTGCAGTAACTTCAAATATGGGAAAAATGGTTTTAAATTTGCAATTCGCTGACTGGTTATAATGTCTAGACCATTCTTTTGTTTAAAACTTGAGTTAGTGTCTGCTGGCTTTTTTTCTACAAGCAACAATAGATGGAGTAATTTTTCACTTTAATTAAACAAGCTTTACAATTAACGAAGTCTTTAAAACAGTTATGACTTTGGGGAGGGCAATCAAGAGGCATTTGTAAGTAAGTGCTGGAAAAGAAAACCTTCATTTTGAGTCCTATTCTGTGAGTTCTTTTTTAATCTAGCGTCACCCCTGACTACATGCCTCTTTTTGTAAGTTATTTTAGTGTATCTTTTCAAAACCATCTATCCTACTCAAACCAGCCATAAGCCTCTTTCTCCCAAAGCGGTGACATCCTTACTTAAAACCTCAAATTACAGATAATTCAAGAACTTCAGTACTGCAAGGCTGATTTTTGAACGACAAAATACAATAACAAACCACGAAATAATTTAATTAATCAGGGCCTATAAGCTGATTGGACGTGCTCATATAAAATAATGATTCATCATTATAATGCATTTTGTTTTATTTTAACGCACACGCGACACATAAATATTCATTTTCGAAGTGACTGGGGTTCCCTCGATTTTTATAATGATGACGTGTCGGTGTATGTTAATTCGTTACGAATGAACACCTACGCGTTAAGTGTGTTATTAAAGTACCAGCACTTTTAGTTGCGTTTTAAAGTACGAACAGTTAATTATTGTTGCAATTTTTAATCGCTTTTTAATAGAGTAAGCTTTCGCTTTTTTTATTTAAAATTCTGTGGCGTTAATGTTAGGGTAGCAACACGTTAACCGGATCAAAGTGCATTAAAAACAAAAACCTTATCGAGGAAATATGTAGTACTTTATGTTATAAATTCTATTCGAAATAAGTATAGACAGCAAACTATTTCTTTGCAAAACAAAGCTCAACGCTTTTAACAGCGGCCTCCACATGGATTACTATTATTTCACATTCCGAACACGGATTAAACACTGCTTTACCATTAAAGCAAAGTTTTATAACGAGTATTTCTACTTAGGAAAAAATAGAGCAAAAAAGGCTTTCGCTCATATTGTAGAATGCCATCCATTTAGCGAGCTGTGGCATAAAGCTGCAGACACACGACACGGGCTCATCAATCACTCGGGGACACTTTTATATGGTCCACATTCGCTGTGACAATACGAGAACGTTTTTTTAAGGGGATATTTTTTAGTAATTTTTTTTTCGTCCGAAATATATAAGTTTTGTCGCCCTAAGTGTAAAGTTGTGTTCTCTGTGTCTAGTACCATGTGTTTTTCAGTATTTACAGTCATTTTTAAGTCTGTTTTGTTTTGAGTGTAAAACGGAACCCTAATACTGATGCTCCGCTCTCTATCTATCTATCTACTACCAGGCTGTATCTCGTGAACTGTGATAGCTAGACTAGACAGTTGAAAATTTCACAGCTGATTTACTTCTTCACTAGAACTTAAATTAAGACCGAGGTTAAGCATATTTTGTCAAAAAATTGTCCCGTAACTAAATTGATATTTTTACCTATTTCGTCCTGAGTCGGACAAGCACTTGACTAGATTTATAAGGTTTACGCTTTCTGTACTGAGAGTAAACTCTAAGCCGAGCAAACTACAACAAGCTCAGTGTATACCCCGAATTGAATCGACCCTATCACAGCCTTACATACTTACTTTTCTAAAGAAAACATAGTCTTTATGTTATAACCTACTGATCCTCGATTTTCCGTCTTGTTATATAAATAAACAGCGGTACCTAAGTATCACAGAACCAACAACACTCAAGATAGCATCGGTATAACACTTAAGCCAAGTAAAGGCGAATGATTGTGGGTCTCAGCAGGTAAATCCATTACGTCCAAAGTGGTCGACAATGACCCATATAATGGATCACTATGAGCCTTTCATATGGCGACCATATCATTTTATAATACGGCCTAAAAGCTTATGCGGATATGCTTACGATATTTTATAGAATCGACTATTTTTCGTAACTTTTGCCGTAGAGTTCTGTAAGCATGGAACTTAATAGGTTACGTTGTCTGTCCGTTTGTCCATCGTCAGACTGTGAGTCTGTTTGTCATGAACCATGATTGCTAAACAGGAGAAATTTAAATAGTTATGTCTATTCCCACTTAATATCATAAAATCGTAGGTACTTGACCGCTTTTTTTGCTAACATCTTGACTCATAACAGACCGCATCGAGTTCTGATCTAAAATTCTAGGAAAAAATGCTTCGGTTACCGATTAAAGTCTGGCACAATTTCCGGATTCCAAAACCCAGTTGTAAGCTAAGCATATTATAATCCCTAGCCTAAATAAGAGCTTAATAAAGATTGGGAAGCGTATTTTACCAACCTTATTTTTACGAACAGAGACTAAAATTAGGAAATATTAAAAAGATTATGACAACAAATCCTAACGCCTGGATCGTAGGGTCCGCTATCATTGAATTTATCAAAACCCTTATTACAAATGATATTTGGGTCCAGTCTCAACATGATCCGCGTTCTACCCCTAGCTATATTTAAGGGGGGAAGTAAAATTAAACTTTCGAAGGATTTAAGAACCAGTTTTAATCCTTTATAATTCTAATAAAAATATATGCTGATGACAGCTTTATTTGAGCTATTATTAAAACTAATTAGTACAAAACCAATATGGGGTTTAAAGTTTTACGAGGAATTTTTGTGTTTTACTATAAAATAACGGCGATTCGAAACTACCCTGTAAACTTATTCCAATAACAATAAAAGTCCACTTATTCAGCGGTTTATGAAGGAAAAATAACATGAAATAATGTTAAATTTTATTGCACCTTTGAATATACGTAGACTAATTGTAGCTCCTATAATTGTACTGTGAAACCATAAAGTTGAACTGTTTGAATTATTTTGCGTATAACGGGATCTAGTTTTCACAGCGTCAGCATTGCTATGGTCTTCTTCTGATGGAAGAGCTCAAAGGTATTATTAGATAAAAAAAACTGTTTATTTCCATGAAAAAAAATAAAATAAAAGTAATTCTAAAATATTACATAAGTAGCAAAAATCTATTACATCTAGATTGTAGGACCGGGATAAATGGTTATTATTGTATTTATTTAAATAACGCCTCCATAAGGAAGTAAAAGATATGTGGCGGTCACGGGGGGTTTCACAAACATTCAATTCACATGCACAAAGGCACCCAGATTTATATTGTGAAAAGAAACACTAGAGGATATGTAAACAATATTGCAAGTATCTTATCATTGGTTAGCAACATTTTTTTTAGTTCAGGTCTCCTCTGAATTCATTCAGTTCGATATTGAACCTTTACGAATTTTAAAAGTTAGTTGACAATGAAAAATCTGTTCAAAATTTAATTGATGCCTTATAAAATCAATGAAATCTAATAAAAAAGCATTAAGAACCGAAATGGAACGAATCGATTATTCCATAGGTCACATAAAGTCACATTACTTAGACGAGCAATGAGCCGTACATCGTTATTGCGATCTTAATGTGAGCAATCTTAAAAGCAAGACTTGCTGGTGATAAAGCGAGACACCGTAACAACTAGTGTAGACCGCCGTTTCACTTACACACAAGAGTTTTTAGTAGAGGTATTGGTCACATTGATATTACTTAATGATATTATTTTAGTTATTTCTTATAGAAGAGAATCATTACAAGATTGAACAATGTACAAGTAAAGAAGAATGGCAAATTAAAGAAAAACTACTCTCGAACCAAGGCCTTTAGTCCTTGTGTCGCGAGAGTTTCATAAGCATTCAGGTCTTACACAAAAAGACACCCTCCAGACTAGAACAAGCATTCGTGGATATCACAAATACTTGTCCTACGCAGGGATCGAAATAACACAGTGGGTTTGCTATGGTGAGTTATACCAATTTGCTATACATGTAGTCTGAAGTTCCAAGTGATCAGATCAATTCCCAAATTATTAAGCTTACGACTAATTAACTCCATTTTTTACCGCAATCGGGTAAAAGTGCACCAACACATGGTCTACAATCAGTGACACTTCAATATTTATCTCAAAAGAGAAAGCAATAATGTGTTGAATCGACACGTGTGACAACTTTGATTCATTGGCTATAGAAATAGAACATTATTTAGAACTTCCATTAGAGACCAACTGTTCAATGCACTTGGCTGTTTTAGATTGGATTTTTTATTAATGATTTAGTGTGTATTAGGCACTTATCTTTAAGGCTCTTTACAATACACATTTTAAGCTGCAACACTTATATTGTAAAGACGACAGTCGCCTTCTATATCCATAGTGTTGCCAGCTGTTTACTATTTTTTTTTAATAATTATTTTATAAGTAATAACTTCACTACATTAAATTATTTTCAAGACAAACGTAAAAAATACATATACTAAAATGACAAACAAAACGAATATTTGTTTTAACCTTATAGCTAACGCCATTCACAAGTTTCCCCTGTTCGTTATATTATTTACGACTTTTTGACAGTTAAGAAAGGGTGCAAGACAAAACACGTTTGTTTCGGGTTATCGATACAAATAAATTGTGTGACATGTTTAAAAAGTTCTAAGACCCCTTGTTTTTATGGTCTTACCCTTTTACCCCATGGTATTACAATTTTCAAATGTTATTTGTGTTCTACAAAAAGTGGGACTGCAATTAAAATAACGTTTTTGCTCGTCTTGGCTGGGTCATTGCCGTGCCCCCAGATTAGATGCGTGTAATATGTTTGTGTGAGAGAATTTGAGTACAGATGATTTTTTAAATATGATGACGTCAAGTTACAGTAAGTTACCAAGTTAATCTAAATCACTTTGTCATCAATTTTTCTGGCCGGTTTCGACTGACCTGTTGGTCTAGCAATGACTGCTACACCAGAGGTCGTGGGTTCGATCCCCATCCAGGATAAATATTTGTTTGATGATCACGATCATAATTATGTTCTATGCCTGGGTATAATTTATGCATATTATTTAAATATGTTTGTTATACAAATTTAGAGACTAAATGGCGTTGTGTTTAAGTTGTGGAATATTACATTATAATATACACACATAACGACCTAAACTTACAAAATTACACAAAGTAATGACGGAAAAATAATACTTACCTACATATTTTTAATGATCCTTCTACATTATCATACCCAACTCAATTAATTGAAACGAAGCCACATCAAACAACGTAACAAAACGGTTCGGACGTCGGACGTTAGGACGTTTGGACGTATTATGGACGTTCAGACTGTAAATAATTCATGACGGACAAAAACGGTTACATTCTAATCTCCATTCAAAGGCACACGTGGTGATACTAACTCAGATCTAATTGATATATCTGTTTGGGCCTCAAAAGGGCTTGTACTTGTAGCCCTTCCAATAGGTAAGATAATAAGGTAGGTTAACAATATTATTAATATTAACAATATTATTAATATTAATAAACGAATCCTGTAAATAAACTGATGGACATATTTTGACTGGCCATTTGGTCTAGTGGTTAGTAGCCCTGACTGCTATACAGGAGGTCGTGAGTTCGACTCCCACTCAGGACCAAATGTGTCTGGGAGTAATTTTTGTATATTATGTATGTATTTAGACATACAAAAGTATGTTTATGAGTTGTCTAATTTCACAATGTCTAGTGTGAAGATTGTAGAATATTATGTTTCATAATGTGCTGTATATAATAAAGAAAAACTTGCATAGAATCTCCCATAAAAGAAAATGTAATTATTTTAACATTTCTAGTGACAACACTCGTCCTCCTAAAACATAATCCACAAATATCAAAACATAATGTCAATATTTCGAGTGCCCATTACCGCATTACGTATGAATAAACAAAGACTGAAATCCAATCAAATCAAATCAAACACAATGACTATCAAAGGTAAATAAACCAGAAATACAAAAGGCAGCGATAAAATCGAAGTTCCATTCACAAAAAGCTAATTTAAGTTGAATCATTAACTGAAATCCCTAATTAGAACAAACAAATTTCAATAGACGAATCCGAGTTAAACTACTAGCACCGCACTCCTTCGGCTCCGAGTGTTAAGCCCCTGATCCTTCATTAATCCTAGAGAGAGTGCTGTTTTTGCCAACCCTAAATTCACGCGATGGGCAGATAAAGCCCACACATTATATCTATTACCGGGTTTCACGAACCGTCACGTTTCCGAATGTAAATGTTGATTTGACAACCCTATATGATAATGAGCAAACAATACCAGGGATTTTCGTGTTCCATACTTAGTTCGAATGAATTTGATGCGATTGGAGCAGTTATTGCATTTCTGGTTCGCGTTGTTATGTCGCTGTTCGAACCTATATGTTCACTTAATCAGGCGTACATTTTTTGCAATATTTTCTGGGAATTGGACAAACGGAGGCATGCTTTGACTTTGTTCACTCACTTCTTTTGATTCCTGAATAGCATTGCAGTACAGAAGAAATACCGAAGCTTTATTCTACAGTGTGATTGTCCGATGTGCGCTCAATGTAAGTTACGAGGTAGGGGGAATTTTCTCCTGTCTCCCTAAATTTAAGCATGCGAAGGATGTGTTTTATGGCAACGACTTCCGAATTCATCACTTAGTTTGCGAACTCCCCATTTTATTTATGACCAATTTCTGTGAATTGACCCTCTATTGGCAATTTTGCACCCTTAGTTTATTTGGTGCAAGGTGCATGTGAAGCGAGATTAGAAAAAAAGTATTGAATATTGTTTATGTTACGGGATATTTATTCAAAGGGCTAGTGAGGGGATCAATCATAGAAAATATTATTCGGAACTCCCCTATTGTTGCATTTGTATTATTGCGGTTGGCCATTTTCGTATGCTATTATGTTTTATATTATGTATGCTTATACAGATGTGCCTACTATTTATTCTATTATATGTTTAAAGATCTTTTAGATTTATGTATAGTGTGTATGAAAACCTTGCCCGATCGAATGAAAATATTGTTTTTTTTTTACCTAATTTTTATGATGATAGTTTGCAGTTTTACCATAAGTTATCTGTACGATATTATTTAAAACTAAAATTGATCGGGGAAAACGCTTTTGTTTTTTTTTCCAAAAAATAAGCAAATAAGATCGTTACGCTCACTACAACCCCTTAATTGATCAAACAGGTTTTTTAATACATACTGTGTTTATTTCTATTAAATACAACATTAAGTATATACACAGACATAATACATTCTTTTGATTACAGTCCACGAGTATCGAGTCAAATAGAATAAACATTATCCACTATAATAGTAAAGTCTTTGTTAACTTTCCCTTGCAAATTGGCTCAAGGAAACCTGAAGGGTTTTCAACCCGGGTTTAAAATTAACTATACTTGCTACTTAGGACTGCCTTTTGTGTTTCAAGTCCGGATCAAAAGCTTTGCAGGATCAAATTAGGAAACTGGATTTGGTTTTCATTATCCTTTTTAGGTCTTGGTGTTGGTCAGTGAGATTACATTTTATTTAGTTCTTTTTGGATCTTTGCTTAGTGAAACTATCGGATTTAGGTTCAATAATTTGGCCAGTATGGTGGTTATTTGGACATGATCACGTGTTTTAAGGATCCATTTTCCAATATACATTGTTTGGGGTGTTCGGAAATATAAAAATATTTGAATACATAATAATATAATCTGAATGCTACTTTTTA
The DNA here is from genome assembly GCF_003590095.1 of Trichoplusia ni. Taxonomy (NCBI): domain Eukaryota; kingdom Metazoa; phylum Arthropoda; class Insecta; order Lepidoptera; family Noctuidae; genus Trichoplusia; species Trichoplusia ni. The sequence goes on from NW_020800343.1 coordinate 12,147, forward strand.
TTTTTATAATAACTATCGTGAGACTGATTCATTATTTAATGATGTAACGGTTTACTCACGCGTATTTATGTCGAAATGTTCGACTCGCGATCCCGCCGCGTCTGCTCATGATTAAGGACTCTGGTTGGGTCCGAAACTAGTAGGGCTACCCCGATAAATACGCGTGAGTAAACCGTTACATCATTTAATACTCAATGCTACTTACTAATGAGTAACGTAACGTACATAATTTACAAAATACGATAGGTCTTTAGACTTTGTTTACATTCTAAAAATAACATTTAAAAAAACAAAGCAAATATACACAGTCTATTTAAAACGTAACATTCCTTGGTATAATGCTATGACGTCACAAAATGGTCGCCACACAAACCCACCACGTAATTTTGAACTGATGACATTCTCAATTTAAAATGTCTCACCCTAACACCGACACTTTAATGAGCATTTTAATTGCGGGCCAAGCCAGTGTAAAGAACCACTGTTTTACGCGATCTTCGACCTTAATGCGCCGTGATAAGAACTAATATTATGATACTAAAAACAGTGACTAAAATTTCGGACCCCATGTACATTACTACTGTTTCACTCGATCTTCGACTTTAACGCACCCTACTAAGACTAATATTACTCTACTTATAAGAATGACAAAAAATTGAGGACTCTGTGTGTATCAGTAGTGTTTACGCGAATTTCGACTTTATTTAAACGTGATAAGGACTATTATAATAATGCTCACAACAGTGACCAAAAATCGTGTTTTCCAGTACGAAAGTTTGAGAAGTTTACATTTGCTGGCTGGATGTGTTTTGTGGCTTTTTTCGTATATTAAATTAACAAATTTTGTCCTTCACAATGGAAGTTAATTATAGTTAGAGTTTAATATTCTTTTGTAATGGATATGGAAGTTTATGTTTACTTATTTAGGTACGTGTATTTTACATTTAGAAATTTCGACTGCACGGAGAGCAGAGGTTGAGGTCACCACGCCAAACCCACCGAGTTTTATGTGTCGCGGATTCGATCCCCGAATAGAACAATTATTCTTGTGATCCATATGACAGGAGTCTTTAATGAAAAAGAAAAATTTAATTAATACATATAGTCAAGGAAAAAGATGCACCTTTGAAAAAAGAAAGGAAGAAGATTAAGTAAAGTAATAAAAGCAATGAAGCAGTGGGTAGGTTGCAGGTCTCAAAAAATATTATTTTCCCTCCGTCGCGTGTCAATGGACAGTTTCACTCAGCACGAGAAACCCCAGCGTGGTTACTTGACAGTTTTAATTAATTATTAATTACGACAAGGCGAGGGGTGAAGATTTTGTTGAGATTCATACCATTGTCCGTCCCTTTGTCCATTAGACACGTGTGTTATGAACAATTTACATCAACATAACTTCCCTAATGAATACCATTGGTACCGAAGTGCGTGTTTACAAATAAAGTGACATCATATGTCACGATTGACGCGTGCGTGGGCGAGCCAGCACGACTGATTAATGACGTCACGGATAAAGCCGCAGGACCAAAAACCCAGCCTTATATTTTCGCTTCACTCCAGCAAACATTTAACATAATCCTCTTACGCAAAGAACGTTAAATATGCACATAACAAAAAGCAAACGACTACAAAAGATAAATGTTTTTAACCTGAAAAGCAAAGTTCAATTCATTTCGTGTAGCACTTTATAGTATTTGCTATTCACGCCAATTTTATTACAATCTACAAATAGGACAAAGAAGTATTGACAGTTTGCAATATAACTGCAGAATGCAGGCGTCTGATTGGTCGATACGAGTCACGGAACGAAATTCTAATTTCAATTTTTAGTAGTTGAATGCAGTCATGCTATTGGGTAATATTTGACGATAGTGAACGGCTTAGACGTTCCAGTTTTGAAATTGAATTTAGAACTTTTGTTCGAAGTCGTTTGTTCTACAATATTGTTTTAAATAACGAAAAGTTTAACGGTTATTTGCACGAGATAAAGGTATTTACGAAAAAAACCGATGAGGGGTTATTCCAACTACACGATTTTTTTTTTTACTGTCTGTTTGCATTCCGTTACCAAACTATATTTCAGATCGTTTCCACGAATTTTCACGCTTATTTTTGCAGCTAAAACTTTGATACTATCTATGGATTTTTTTCTTTTTAGTTTCGTACAAGGCAGTCAACTCTAGTAGCCATGAAGTGGCGTTAGAAATACGAATCACATCGGATAGAGCAATCTCGGACGTCTTCGTACGTGGTTCGTGTGATTCCGAACGTTATATGACGACGTGAGAAAAATCCAGGATGGGATTAGCAACATTTTTATGAGGAAATTGATTTGGAGTTTACACGCATTCCGTCGGCGTTTTAGTGTTAAGTACTAACATGGTTATTGCATTACGGTAACTGTTGAGTGGACTGGGGGACTTCTTGGCGTTACTCTTTGTAAGCAAGGTTGTATTTCGATCTTAAACAGTAGGACTGAGTACAATAGTAATGAAAGCAATACTTATTTTTAAACTTGTCTAGTTGGGTAGTATAGGCAGCACTTAATAATACAAAATTTACTAAATAATTTTACTGCTATTGTGAAAAGGCAAGAAACGCAACTTTAACAAACTTAAAATTCTTTAAGAGTAAATTATACCTGAACTTATTTTATTGTCATTCAAACACGCCTTTATGACAGTTTTTGAGTATCACATTTAGTTATAAGTCTTTAAAATTAAATCATAGTAACGATATATGTAATTACAGTTAAATATTCCTAACCCAAAACATATTCGCATAGACATATAACAATAAATCGCATATTCAGCGTCCCTCATCTAAGTTATTAACATTTTATGCATTGTAAAGTTGTTATAAAAACTGGTGCTTAAAAACAGAACCCGAGACCTCTCGTGCGGTCAAATAATTCAGGCGCCGCGCCGTGCCAACGGGGTCGAATGTTATATTATCGTTTTTATTTTACGCTAGTTGAGTTGATTTTTTATATTTTTTGGATTTTGTGTAGGTGTGATATTGCTCTGCCATTTGTTATTGAATTGTAAGGTTATGTCAAGGCATTAAGCGGATATTGTGTACATTTGTTATCCACTACCGCGCTAATATTCGAAAGATTTTAAGCTAATTTTCTCGATTAATTTTGGACACTTCAGATTTGTTTTTCTTCTTCTCAATAATATATTTCATAACATAATGACTAAGTGCTCGTGCTGGAGCTTGTGGCTAAGCTATAACCGCATAAGTGATTCGATCACAGGTTAAACTATGCTTGACGCGGTTGGTCTGTAGATGGGTGACCATCTTTGTCATAACGAGTTCCTCCGTGTTTCGGAAGGCACGTTAAATTGTGGGTCCCGGCTGTTATTCCTACATCTTTGTCAGTCGTGACAGGTAGTCAGAAGCTTGAAAAAGTCTGACAGCCAGTCTAACCAAGGGGTGTCGTGTTGCCCAGGTAACTGGGTTGAGGAGGTCAGATAGGCAGTCGCTCTTGTAAAACACAGGTACTCAGCTGAAACCGGTTGGACTGGTAGCCGACCCCAACATAGTTGGGAAAAGGCTAGGCCAATGATGAAATGACTAGGTGCTGGTAACTTTCAATTTTCGTTAGTATTTCCTGGGTGTTAACGTCAAAAATGATTCATAGTTCCAATATACATATTGAATGGAAAATCAAGGATCCTGAATTAACTGTCATAATTGACAGCATTAATTACAAGTACCTTATTATCACATATAATAACAACGTTAATTAAATCAATGAGTCTTAATTAAGGGTTGTATTATGTCGATCTCGTTTCTACGAATTAATATCAACGCAAGTATGCAAGCGTTATCTTGTTATTTAATGAAAAAACAGTTTATTTTTTTAAAGAACAATGTGTAAGTAGTCCCTTATACATATTATCTTCACTCACAATAATTTGGTTAAGCTAACCCGTATTGAACTAATGCTCATTAGCGTACAAACTAAATCGTTATTTATCACTATGGATGTGCCGTCTATCACCAAGATACGAAAAATAATTAAAATAATAATCCAGATTTAGCAAGTCCTGTTGCGAGTACAACTCACACTTAACCGGTTTTGTGGGCATTTATTGAATAGGTGTAAGTAGTCTATTATAAGGTATACACGGTATTCTTCCATAAGAAGCTTTAAAAGTTAAAAAGAATATTTAAATTGATGGTCCTTTTCTGAGATTTACCTAACTATGATGTCAATAAAGAAAACAGTTTCTTAGCAGGAAATGTATCAAATACATACGATTACAGTAAACGAAAATGGCAACATCATTTCCTTTCAACACATAAGCCACCCCTGCAAAACTTTTCTTTAGGAACACTAAGGAACTGTAAATACCTTATAAAATTCTTATTAGCCTCATCTCAAATTGAGGGCCCTTGTTGACATGGGGTGAGTTGTACACCAACCCCTACTTTTACATAAATAACTACAAGATGGCAACTATTTGATTATCTAGGGGCAAGCCAGGGGTGCAGAACCCTCTTCATTAAATGCATTTTCCTAAATGAGATTTATTTTTCGATCAGAGCGAAATATTTAAGATATTTTTATGACGTCATTTCATTAAATTAATAGCTCGTAAGCTTAAGTTTTATGAGATGAGCAAGTTATTAGGTTGCATACGTTATTTATGAGTAAATAATAAATTTAACGGTCATTGGATTATACGGAAGTTTAATATTCTTTTTCATTTGATGGCTATAAATAATATTGATTAAATTTTTTGATGAAAGAGGGTGGTAAAATGCCGTACTATATTAATATTCAGCTTTCTAATATTTTTAAAGTTTCAATATTCAGCTCTGCTCTGCTTTATTTAATTACGCCATTCCAACCTTCAGGTATTTTTTTTTAAATAAACTTGCTTGCTTGCTTAATTTCTGGTATCGCATAAAACTGTTTTTTACCAATAACAAATCCTTAAAAACCGACATACAATTTAGCAGACGAAATATTGCCATATTACGAAAACGCTTTATAAAATAATTAAGTACTTATATAAATAAATAAAAAGAACAGATATTAATTAAACGTTTCATAAATAAAGATATAAATTAAAAAAAGAACAGCTATTAACACATAATCTTGATCCTTTTAAGTTTTTAATACTCATTGTAAGATTCAATGAGCTGAGCTTTGGTCCATTGAGGAAGATGGGCGATTGAGCTAACGATTATCGCTTTTACACCCGTTAGGGATTCACAGCCCTTAAGGAAACACGTATATAAAGTACTATTGTACATTATATTGTACATTACAGGTTGTTAAATCTCAACGTTAACCTGAAAGGTACCGATAATCTGCGTTTGAATATTATGATAACGTTTATGTTCAAATAGTTCTTGAAGCTTAAAGGTAAAATCAAAACCTCAAACAAGACTCGAACCTGCAATCCCTGGCTATAAGCGCCAAACGCTTAACCAACTATGTTACCGAGGTCACTGTACAGGATTTTTTCAATTTATCGATATACTAGCTGTTGCCCGCGACTTTGTCTGCGTGATTTTCAAGATGTGAAAACTAAGAAGTTTAATAATAACGATCATCGCAAAAATGTAATGCAATATTGAAAATGAAACATTTTTTTTTTACATTTTAAACTTCCTTTTTTATTTCTAAATTAAAGGTAATCTTGAGCGGCCCAAAGACTATCAAATGTTTAAATCAAACACATTTCATCGTTTACGATACTATCCTGGTGTTAAATATTTCACAGCTGTTTTAATGACTTTTTCTTATTTAATCCCAAAAAGAGGGGTTTATAACTTTGACATATCTGCCTGCCTGTCTGTCTGTGACATCATAGCTTTCGAACAAATTGAACTATTTTAATTTAAACGTGAATTATGTGCAAGTGTTCGTTTAGACATGTTTGACAAATCAAGCCGTTTAAAAATGGGGGGGTTGCAAGTAAAAAAAAATAACAAAAGGTATAACTCAGTCTTAGCACTTCTGCCAAAAAATGTTTTACTTTCGAGGTTTTCCATTTTTTAATTGGAAAACCCTTGGTGGGTTATGATTTTCGAGCACGTCTGTTCTTGGGACGGCCTACACCTGAATTGCTAGACGGATTATGACAGTGATTATGAGGTACCTATCATAAAATTGGAACAGTGATAGCCAGACAGTTGTTATTTTCACACACGATGTTTTCTGACGATATAAAGAAGATGTCAAATTATTTTTGTGGACGGAGCTGGTGAAGTGAGAGTCAGGCTCGGTAACTGTGGATTTTACATAGTGTCATAAGATTTAAGATTTTGCAAAACTGCGCCCAGATAAACGGTTTCCTGAAACACGTTTGATTGCCCTCTTAATATTAAAAACTGATCTTCCACACAAACATTTGGACTATTTCTAAAATAAAAAAGTTGGTAAACGTGTTATCTTGGCCCCCTGGTGTTTTGATCATGATTTGCCTTTAAATTGCTGATAATAAATAGCGTGATAATAAAAAAAATATCAGACAACCCTTTTTTTAAATTGACAATGACAAAAATCTAAAGTATAGGATATGTGTAATTTGTGATGTTACGACAAAGCAAAATCTATATCCATACTAATATATAAAGCTGAAGAGTTTGTTTGTTTGAACGCGCTAATCTCAGGAACTACTGGTCCAAATTGAAAAAATATTTTTGTTTTGAATAAACCATTTATCGAGGAAGGCTTTAGGCTATAAACCATCACGCTGCGACTAATAGGAGCGAAGATACAATGGAAAATGTAAAAAAAACAGGGCAGGTATAAATCATAACTTATATCTTCTACCCACGGGGATGAAGTCGCGGGCAACAGCTAGTATGAACAAAAAAGTGACTTCATGTGCATGAGTTCTATTTACTGTACCAATTTACAAAGAAAAATTATGTATTTTATTCGTTAACCTACCTGACGATCATTGAAGTAAAATACCTTAAATAAAGACTACATGAGGTTAGTTATGAGGTTACACTGTCTATAGCGACAGCCAAAATGAATTTTCCAGACATTGTATGACGGATGTAAGTGCTGATAGCTACACGCTATTATCAGCCTTATTGGGGAAATTTCCAAAAATATGTTCCTAATCCTCGTCGGCTTAGCTTTGGGATCTCAGAAACTCATTCAATCTCGTTCCTTCCCCTGTTTTTACCAGGCTACGAAAGAAGAAAATTTTAAATAAGTAGAGATTACAACAAATTGTTAAAGGATTTCTTGGAAGGACCACGTGTGGTGTTACGAGAGCGGATAGAGTAATAAATGAGTATATAAGGGGAAGTTTGAAAGTGGCACCGGTTACAGAGAAACTACGTGGTAACCGGCCGGTATGCGGAGGCATGTTATGCGGAGGAAAGAAAATCATGTGGTAAGGAAGGCGTTAAGCATGGATGTGGATGGATATAGGGGAAGAGGACGACCAAAGAAACGATGGATGGATTGTGTGAAAGACGATATGGCTGTAAAGAGTGTTTCTTGTGAGATGACGGCCGATAGGAAGGTGTGGAAGAAGATGACATGTTGCACCGACCCCAAATAAAATAATTGGGATAAGGGCAGAGGAATGATGATGACCACGTGTGCGGTCTCTGTAATGGCGGATGTAGACTGATCAAATCGTTAAAAGTTTGAAAAATCCCAGGTATCAGTAAACATTGTTCTATCAATAGATACATAATGTCAAAAACCGTCTAGCGTACGCTCTTATTCATTGATAGGTTTGGTCGTACAGATCTTTCACATTGCATACCTATTTTGCAGTTTTATGCAAGTTGTCTGGGCTTTTTTATCCGAAATACTTTTGGCCTATGTAATGTTGCAAATTTAAGAAAACATTATTTCATTGTTTGAAAGGCTTTTTTTTTGTTTGAATGTTTATATTTTTGTTGCTAGTTGTTACAGATGAACCAAGGTAATAATTAACTGTGTCGTTCAGTAATTTATTGTTGCATATTTATAGATGAGATCAATGTGAACTACATGCAACTTTGGGTCGAGTGTCACTACGAATGTTTTGATCTTGAAGACATAGGTATATACACCTATCGTAAATAAATACAAAATCTATCACGGCATTCCACATTTGAACTTGAGTCATTTTAATACATCAATAAAAATAAAAATAATTTAAGTTCCTTTCTTTCAAGAATGTACCGATTACGGTAACAATTGCATAAAAAAACGTAATACTTTATGTTTATTTTATTTTACTTGTGAAATAGTCGCAGTAGGCCTATATCAGACTTGAAAGAGAATGAAATCACTAATTTTGTGAAAATGATTTATTTTCGAAAAATCCTATTATTGCTCTGCCAAAAGTCTTAAGATAAATAGCGTGATGTTTTTTGTGTAAATTGATGACCGTGCTGCCTACTACTGAATGGGGTGAAAATACACCTCATAATTGTATTAAACGATGTTACGGATGAGTCCAAATATTTAAAACTTTACTGCTCATGCCCCCTGCATAGTAGCGTTATGGTTTTTGTATATTTGTTGTATCATGTCTACGATAAGGTTCATGCAAAATTTGATCGGAATATATTTAGTAGTTTATGAGATAATGTGATATTTGTTTATAGATATAAAAGGCTCTTGCTCACTTCCTGTAACGAAAAGCGAGATAATATGTAAAAAGTATGTTGACCGGACCTCTTGTTGATATTCTCTGAAAATATGAATCAAATCTATCCAGTACTTTCCGAGATCTTTCCGGACATACATACAGACAAACAGACAAACAGACAAACAGACAAAAATTCTAAAAATTATATTTTCGGCATCGGAATCGTTCGTAGACCACCCTGCAATTATTCTTTTTTTTAAATATTCAATGTACAGTTTTTACTTTTCTACAATTTTATTATATGTATAGATATTTAAGAGATTTTATAATTAGACACTTGTGTTTACTTTTGGAGTTAATAATTGTCATAATCTGAATTTATTAAATTTGAACCCTCTTCTTCATAACATCAGAGCTATATCTACAATTTTCAAAACAATCTTCGAGGATTAATCGTCTTGGTAAATGCTAAGCGTGTTTGTAAATACTGACATTCACACATTTGCTATTATTATGAGAAACGAGAAAAATGCCGCCATTTCACCCCAAACTGTGCTTATCCTCTTTCCCTGACTACTCTTCGAAAAACAATATATATTGCATGTTACCTATAGCAACATATACTCCAACCGCCCCCCAAATCGGACATCTCGAACAATTAATAGGAGCGTTTGGCAAAACATGCCCCTTCAATATTTCATGGTCCAGAGCTTTGGGCTAAGGGCTAACGGTGTGAATCAAGGGCATGACGTCATTAAGCAGCATATGTGTAGGGCGCACATAATTTGATCGCACAATAAATTATAAGGGGTGCGTTGCAGAAATGTCCGAATAAATGAACGTTAGGATATTGGAATTGTTGATAAATTACGCTGTATCTATTTTTATATAAAAAGATCGATTAAAAGAGATAGTAATACCTATCTCTTTTAATCGATCTTTCTATGTAAACGCGTTCATTTCTTGATACTTGGGAAAGAAAGAGAGAGTCAGAAAGAACTTTGTTGCCCTCGTGGAAGACCCTGAAGGATATGGCAAAGGGAGCCTCCTTTTTTACAAAATATCCTGGTAGCTAAAAGCCGGGGTAAAGGCAAAGAGGAAACTGAACTAAGAATAGCCAAGGACCGAAAAAATGGTAATACGAAATGAGGGGACGTTGAAGATAAGTAAACTCTCAATGTCACCTTAAAGACGGATGTTTACTAAAAGGAATCCACAGTAAACACGTATAATAATTTCCCGGAACAACCCACGCATATGCGGAACGTGTAGGCGTGAAGATCGTGACGTCATTAGGCATATGCAATTCTAAAGCCTCTGTAATATGTCACGCTATTACGCCAAAGAAATGATATATTTCTTAGCGTTTTGTGGTGTGATGCAAGTAGATTGACTATTTTGGTTTAATAAGATATTTTCGGAATTATTTTGGGAAATCATTCAGCAGTTATATTGACTGTACGGATGCCGAGTAGTTGAGGTCTCAACACCAAACCCAAAGCGTTTTTGTGATCCCCGAATACTTGTTTTGTGACTTGAATCTGTGATCCGGCCGACTCAAGGATTATTTTTTTGTGCTTGAGTCGTTTTTTATTTAAAGAAAAGAAAGAAGTTATGTAAAATGTATATCATAAATATTAAGAATGTGATATTTAAGCAAGCGGTTGATACCTAAATACAGTTAAAAAGCTTCAGGCACGATGTACGACATTGATCCATCATCGAGCAGTAGAAGTATAGGTGACTCAATGTGATGTTATAAAACAATTGAATGAAGAAAATGCATGCTATTGAAAAAATGCATTTTGTCAATAGTTTGAACAAAAGTTCAATCAACATAATTACACCCCCTATAACATGATTCGAAACGCAATTATCGATGTAATCCAAATTAGACACAATTCGATACACTTAAAAAATCACAATACTTCCAAATTGGCATTAACATATATAGTAATAGCCTAATCTGAACACAAACGAAAAAACATGGGCAATACATGGCAAATGTACCCTAATTTGGGGGCGCGAGACGACCCCAGGGGGTCTTACAATGAGCCAATATCAAATTGGCAACATCCATACGTAATTGCATTTTATTACAAATATTGTGCCCAAGGGCTACTGTAGGGCAGAGTACAGTCCACCAAGTTAAATAAAATGCGAAAATCAATCTTAATACCCCGCAATAGAGGGGTAATTAGAGTATGTCAATGTTTGAGCATATTTTAGTTTCGGAATACAATGAATTTCTGAATTATAGCCTGTCAAACATCAAGCGATCACGCTGTGCCCATTGAATTGTGATGTTATTAAGTTACATACATTTATTTGCTTTTACGTGTTAATTTTATAAATAAACAAAGAAATATACTTATGCTATTATTTTTATTATTTCTGCCGACGGCTTTTGATCAAGTACTGTTTTGATGACGTAGCTAAAAGTCATATTAGTCTACATATTTAAAATTCGTATACCAAAGTAGTTTACTAAAAGCTGATATCACAATTTGAACCGTAAGTCAAAAACAATAGGGTTTAATTTAGCCAATAGGGATATATGGTGAACACTTACGCTTTAGATAGTGGAATGAGCTGGAGTCCTTCCAGAAAGATGATAATAACATCTAATTTCCATGCATGCAAGCATTATTGTTATAATGGAGATCAAGGAACAGTTTATGCAGAGTAAAATCATGCAAACCGAAAGCTAATTTAATTGTTGGTTTAAAAAGCATAAGTGATTGAAGTGAGTAAACGATAGGATAAAAAGGGCATTACATGGACATAGATATTTTTTTTTGATACCAGAAGTGGCCAAATACATAAGGCAAAAAAAACATAGTCCAAAATTTCATTTAATATTTTGTTGTTATTACCTGAAGTAAATACATGCAGTAATACATTCTACTTTCATTACAGTTTCGTTTCTTGAAAGGAAAAGCGTAACCGAAAACGATCCGATTTGCACTTGACCAGTTTTTTTAAGTACACCTTAGCCCAGTTAATGTATCTTTACATTACCCATACGTAGAAAGATCTCCGAAACACTCGAACGTACCTGAAATAAAAATAAACAAATGAGTATCAATATAGTAAGTATTCATACAAGACAAGTGTTTTTAAATGTATTTAATGTATCCGGTGCCTATTGGGGTCGTTGACCACGGAAAACAGATCTGGACTCAGTCAATGAGTTCAAATTGAATTTAAAATATGTAGATTTAGTGCCGAGCCTTTTGAGTTGAGATTCATTGATCCTCGTGTTGAAACGTTTTATTGGACAGATTTGGTCAGGTCTGTTTAAGAATTGGGTTGCTAGGCATGGGTTTTAGAAAATTTGTTTTGTTTAAATGTACTGGTATTTTTCTTTTTATTCTTTATTATTCTTTATATGTTTATTCTCACGATAGTTACTATAAAGAAAAGTTGTCATGCAAACGTTTTGTGTTCTGTAAATGTGAGGCCTCCTAGGTAATATTCTTACGTTAAAAGAGTTCTTTATACAAGATACGGTTTTTGTTTATTTGTGTCTTTTTTACTTTCTTAATGGAGGGTGCCATATGTTTCACAAGAAGTCACTACCAGCGGACCCGCGATGGAAAAAGTTGTTGATATTGCGC